>NC_079189.1:110340073-110390096 GCF_029499605.1 Hyla sarda | reverse complement strand
TTCACAGCAGAGGCATTATACATACAGAAGCAAGTGATGTCACAGCACAGGCATTATACATACAGTGATGTCACAGCACAGGCATTATACATACAGTGATGTCACAGCACAGGCATTATACGTAACAGTGATGTCCACAGCACAGGCATTATACGTACAGTGATGTCACAGCACAGGCATTATACGTACAGTGATGTCACAGCACAGGCATTATACGTACAGTGATGTCACAGCACAGGCATTATACAGTACAGTGATGTCACAGCACAGGCATTATACGTACAGTGATGTCACAGCACAGGCATTATACGTACAGTGATGTCACAGCACAGGCATTATACGTACAGTGATGTCACAGCACAGGCATTATACGTACAGTGATGACACAGCACAGGCATTATACGTACAGTGATGCCACAGCACAGGCATTATACGTACAGTGATGCCACAGCACAGGCATTATACGTACAGTGATGCCACAGCACAGGCATTATACGTACAGTGATGCCACAGCACAGGCATTATACGTACAGTGATGGCCACAGCACAGGCATTATACGTACAGTGATGCCACAGCACAGGCATTATACGTACAGTGATGCCACAGCACAGGCATTATACGTACAGTGATGCCACAGCACAGGCATTATACGTACAGTGATGCCACAGCACAGGCATTATACGTACAGTGATGCCACAGCACAGGCATTATACGTACAGTGATGCCACAGCACAGGCATTATACGTACAGTGATGCCACAGCACAGGCATTATACGTACAGTGATGCCAACAGCACAGGCATTATACGTACAGTGATGCCACAGCACAGGCATTATACGTACAGTGATGCCACAGCACAGGCATTATACGTACAGTGATGCCACAGCACAGGCATTATACGTACAGGTGATGCCACCAGCACAGGCATTATACGTACAGTGATGCCACAGCACAGGCATTATACGTACAGTGATGCCACAGCACAGGCATTATACGTACAGTGATGCCACAGCACAGGCATTATACGTACAGTGATGCCACAGCACAGGCATTATACGTACAGTGATGCCACAGCACAGGCATTATACGTACAGTGATGCCACAGCACAGGCATTATACGTACAGTGATGCCACAGCACAGGCATTATACGTACAGTGATGCCACAGCACAGGCATTATACGTACAGTGATGCCACAGCACAGGCATTATACGTACAGTGATGCCACAGCACAGGCATTATACGTACAGTGATGCCACAGCACAGGCATTATACGTACAGTGATGCCACAGCACAGGCATTATACGTACAGTGATGCCACAGCACAGGCATTATACGTACAGTGATGCCACAGCACAGGCATTATACGTACAGTGATGCCACAGCACAGGCATTATACGTACAGTGATGCCACAGCACAGGCATTATACGTACAGTGATGCCACAGCACAGGCATTATACGTACAGTGATGCCACAGCACAGGCATTATACGTACAGTGATGCCACAGCACAGGCATTATACGTACAGTGATGCCACAGCACAGGCATTATACGTACAGTGATGCCACAGCACAGGCATTATACGTACAGTGATGCCACAGCACAGGCATTATACGTACAGTGATGCCACAGCACAGGCATTATACGTACAGTGATGCCACAGCACAGGCATTATACGTACAGTGATGCCACAGCACAGGCATTATACGTACAGTGATGCCACAGCACAGGCATTATACGTACAGTGATGCCACAGCACAGGCATTATACGTACAGTGATGCCACAGCACAGGCATTATACGTACAGTGATGCCACAGCACAGGCATTATACGTACAGTGATGCCACAGCACAGGCATTATACGTACAGTGATGCCACAGCACAGGCATTATACGTACAGTGATGCCACAGCACAGGCATTATACGTACAGTGATGCCACAGCACAGGCATTATACGTACAGTGATGCCACAGCACAGGCATTATACGTACAGTGATGCCACAGCACAGGCATTATACGTACAGTGATGCCACAGCACAGGCATTATACGTACAGTGATGCCACAGCACAGGCATTATACGTACAGTGATGCCACAGCACAGGCATTATACGTACAGTGATGCCACAGCACAGGCATTATACGTACAGTGATGCCACAGCACAGGCATTATACGTACAGTGATGCCACAGCACAGGCATTATACGTACAGTGATGCCACAGCACAGGCATTATACGTACAGTGATGCCACAGCACAGGCATTATACGTACAGTGATGCCACAGCACAGGCATTATACGTACAGTGATGCCACAGCACAGGCATTATACGTACAGTGATGCCACAGCACAGGCATTATACGTACAGTGATGCCACAGCACAGGCATTATACGTACAGTGATGCCACAGCACAGGCATTATACGTACAGTGATGCCACAGCACAGGCATTATACGTACAGTGATGCCACAGCACAGGCATTATACGTACAGTGATGCCACAGCACAGGCATTATACGTACAGTGATGCCACAGCACAGGCATTATACGTACAGTGATGCACAGCACAGGCATTATACGTACAGTGATGCCACAGCACAGGCATTATACGTACAGTGATGCCACAGCACAGGCATTATACGTACAGTGATGCCACAGCACAGGCATTATACGTACAGTGATGCCACAGCACAGGCATTATACGTACAGTGATGCCACAGCACAGGCATTATACGTACAGTGATGCCACAGCACAGGCATTATACGTACAGTGATGTCACAGCACAGGCATTATACGTACAGTGATGCCACAGCACAGGCATTATACGTACAGTGATGTCACAGCACAGGCATTATACGTACAGTGATGTCACAGCACAGGCATTATACGTACAGTGATGTCACAGCACAGGCATTATACGTACAGTGATGTCACAGCACAGGCATTATACGTACAGTGATGTCACAGCACAGGCATTATACGTACAGTGATGTCACAGCACAGGCATTATACGTACAGTGATGTCACAGCACAGGCATTATACGTACAGTGATGTCACAGCACAGGCATTATACGTACAGGTGATGTCACAGCACAGGCATTATACGTACAGTGATGTCACAGCACAGGCATTATACGTACAGTGATGTCACAGCACAGGCATTATACGTACAGTGATGTCACAGCACAGGCATTATACGTACAGTGATGTCACAGCACAGGCATTATACGTACAGTGATGTCACAGCACAGGCATTATACGTACAGTGATGTCACAGCACAGGCATTATACGTACAGTGATGTCACAGCACAGGCATTATACGTACAGTGATGTCACAGCACAGGCATTATACGTACAGTGATGTCACAGCACAGGCATTATACGTACAGTGATGGTCACAGCACAGGCATTATACGTACAGTGATGTCACAGCACAGGCATTATACGTACAGTGATGTCACAGCACAGGCATTATACGTACAGTGATGTCACAGCACAGGCATTATACGTACAGTGATGTCACAGCACAGGCATTATACGTACAGTGATGTCACAGCACAGGCATTATACGTACAGTGATGTCACAGCACAGGCATTATACGTACAGTGATGTCACAGCACAGGCATTATACGTACAGTGATGTCACAGCACAGGCATTATACGTACAGTGATGTCACAGCACAGGCATTATACGTACAGTGATGTCACAGCACAGGCATTATACGTACAGTGATGTCACAGCACAGGCATTATACGTACAGTGATGTCACAGCACAGGCATTATACGTACAGTGATGTCACAGCACAGGCATTATACGTACAGTGATGTCACAGCACAGGCATTATACGTACAGTGATGTCACAGCACAGGCATTATACGTACAGTGATGTCACAGCACAGGCATTATACGTACAGTGATGTCACAGCACAGGCATTATACGTACAGTGATGTCACAGCACAGGCATTATACGTACAGTGATGTCACAGCACAGGCATTATACGTACAGTGATGTCACAGCACAGGCATTATACGTACAGTGATGTCACAGCACAGGCATTATACGTACAGTGATGTCACAGCACAGGCATTATACGTACAGTGATGTCACAGCACAGGCATTATACGTACAGTGATGTCACAGCACAGGCATTATACGTACAGTGATGTCACAGCACAGGCATTATACGTACAGTGATGTCACAGCACAGGCATTATACGTACAGTGATGTCACAGCACAGGCATTATACGTACAGTGATGTCACAGCACAGGCATTATACGTACAGTGATGTCACAGCACAGGCATTATACGTACAGTGATGTCACAGCACAGGCATTATACGTACAGTGATGTCACAGCACAGGCATTATACGTACAGTGATGTCACAGCACAGGCATTATACGTACAGTGATGTCACAGCACAGGCATTATACGTACAGTGATGTCACAGCACAGGCATTATACGTACAGTGATGTCACAGCACAGGCATTATACGTACAGTGATGTCACAGCACAGGCATTATACGTACAGTGATGTCACAGCACAGGCATTATACGTACAGTGATGTCACAGCACAGGCATTATACGTACAGTGATGTCACAGCACAGGCATTATACGTACAGTGATGTCACAGCACAGGCATTATACGTACAGTGATGTCACAGCACAGGCATTATACGTACAGTGATGTCACAGCACAGGCATTATACGTACAGTGATGTCACAGCACAGGCATTATACGTACAGTGATGTCACAGCACAGGCATTATACGTACAGTGATGTCACAGCACAGGCATTATACGTACAGTGATGTCACAGCACAGGCATTATACGTACAGTGATGTCACAGCACAGGCATTATACGTACAGTGATGTCACAGCACAGGCATTATACGTACAGTGATGTCACAGCACAGGCATTATACGTACAGTGATGTCACAGCACAGGCATTATACGTACAGTGATGTCACAGCACAGGCATTATACGTACAGTGATGTCACAGCACAGGCATTATACGTACAGTGATGTCACAGCACAGGCATTATACGTACAGTGATGTCACAGCACAGGCATTATACGTACAGTGATGTCACAGCACAGGCATTATACGTACAGTGATGTCACAGCACAGGCATTATACGTACAGTGATGTCACAGCACAGGCATTATACGTACAGTGATGTCACAGCACAGGCATTATACGTACAGTGATGTCACAGCACAGGCATTATACGTACAGTGATGTCACAGCACAGGCATTATACGTACAGTGATGTCACAGCACAGGCATTATACGTACAGTGATGTCACAGCACAGGCATTATACGTACAGTGATGTCACAGCACAGGCATTATACGTACAGTGATGTCACAGCACAGGCATTATACGTACAGTGATGTCACAGCACAGGCATTATACGTACAGTGATGTCACAGCACAGGCATTATACGTACAGTGATGTCACAGCACAGGCATTATACGTACAGTGATGTCACAGCACAGGCATTATACGTACAGTGATGTCACAGCACAGGCATTATACGTACAGTGATGTCACAGCACAGGCATTATACGTACAGTGATGTCACAGCACAGGCATTATACGTACAGTGATGTCACAGCACAGGCATTATACGTACAGTGATGTCACAGCACAGGCATTATACGTACAGTGATGTCACAGCACAGGCATTATACGTACAGTGATGTCACAGCACAGGCATTATACGTACAGTGATGTCACAGCACAGGCATTATACGTACAGTGATGTCGCAGCACAGGCATTATACGTACAGTGATGTCGCAGCACAGGCATTATACGTACAGTGATGTCGCAGCACAGGCATTATACGTACAGTGATGTCGCAGCACAGGCATTATACGTACAGTGATGTCGCAGCACAGGCATTATACGTACAGTGATGTCGCAGCACAGGCATTATACGTACAGTGATGTCGCAGCACAGGAATTATACGTACAGTGATGTCGCAGCACAGGAATTATACAGTGTCAAATTGCAGGCAGAATGCACACAGTGATGTCGCAGAGCAGAAATTCTGCACTGAAATAAATGTCACCATGCATGAAGACATCGTAGAACAGGAACAAAGAACAATATTATGACCTTGCAGGCATAATGCACACAATGATGTTATAATATGCAGATAATGCAGTGATGTCAGAGCACATCAGGGCGGTTCAAACTATGGAATTTTCAAGCGGAATTCGTCTTTAAATTTACTCTGGGAAATTCCGTGCAACACTACAGAACTTTAGTGGCGGACACTACGGAATTCCAGTGACAAAGCTTTCTGCAGCTAAAATTTATCAGCCAAAAGAATGAACTTGCTAATTTTTTTCGGTAGAATACTGCCTGGACTGCATGACTGTTTATGGGGCAATGCCCGTGCGGTCCGAGCGCCCTGGGAATCTCTGCCCAGAATATTTGCGGGTGTAGATTCCATAACGTGAGCCAGTAACTATAGCAGTGTTTCCGAACCAGGTCGCTTCCAGCTGTTGCAAATCTACAACTCCCAGCATACCCAGATAGCCAAAGTCTGTCCGAGCATACTGGGAGTTGTAGTTTTGCAACAGCTGGAGGCACCCTGGTTGGAAAAGACTAAACTAAAAGGTTCCACTCTCTTTTTAATAAAGTCCGTTCCTGTCCCCAACAAGTCTAGTTCTCCAACCACTTTTGGCCAGACATATCCTGTGATGTGGCTTATGATAGTCTATGGCAGTGGTCTCCAACCTGCAGACCTCCAGATGTTGCAAAACTACAATTCCCAGCATGCCCGGACAGCCGTTGGCTGTCCGGGCATGCTGGGAGTTGTAGTTTTGCAACATCTGGAGGTCCGCAGGTTGGAGACCACTGGTCTATGGCATGTCCAAGAAAACATCAGGAGCATATCCCAGAAGCAGTGTGAACAGTCACTCAAGTGGACCACTGCTTCTTTTTCTATTCCAAAACCAAAATCTAATTTGGTTGGAAGGTAAATAAAATTTTTATTCTTTTTTTATTATGACTATTGGGGTGTAGTAGTTTGGAGCTTGTTTCTGAAGAATAAACCGGGGGATTATCTACCGTCTATATTCTCTTACTGCCATCTTGACAGTTTAATTATATGTGATCATTGTATTGTGGAGGTGGAATGTGTATCTTGCGTCATATACATCTGTTTATTACAAATCCCAACAAAAGATCCTAACTCTTTGTCGGCCTTGTAAAGATGCCTCTCTGATACTATCAACACGACATAGCATGACAAGTTGGTGCTAGTACGTTCTGTCATTCTATTCATTTATACATTTACCCATGTAACGTGCTTATTGCTCATCTTGGTTACTTTCTTTTATGCTTTGTTTGCAACAATAATCTGCAATCGGCTCTCTACCTGTGGAAACTACAACTCCCAGCATGTCCAGACAGGCTGCCACTGCTTTGTGGGACTATTGTTTTTTTTTATTTTTATTATTCTTTTCTAACTGTACTTTCATACATATGCTGCTGTATGTCATATATTTGGTTAGGGTTTAGAAAGATTTCTTCCTGGCAATAACATTTTATGTGCGTTCCCACGGAGCAAATGAAGAGTAATTCAATAATTTACGGGCGGGAAAAAGAATTTTATTTTCGCGGGAAATTCGCACGCGGAATTGCGCGCGGATTTGCGAGCAGACATGGGGGAGAAAGAAGTGAAGGGTTTTTCAGCCATTTCTGCACAAATTGCGCGCAAATTCCATGCAAATTGCGGGCATATTGCCCGCAAATTGCGTGCGAATTCCGCACGAAAACGATGTCGGGCGGAATTTTTTTTTAACCATTGACTTCAATTGATTTCTGCTAGCAGAATTTCCGCAGTGTGAACAGGCCAACAGAAATAACATTAAAGTCAATGGGCAGAGGAGATGTGCATTAATTTGGAGCGGAGAATTCAAGGAGGAATTACTCGAGTAAATTCCTATTGAATTACTCCGTGTGAACGCACCCTAAGTGTATTTGAGATAAAAAAAGCAAAAACACAAAACATAGACTGACTAGCCTATAAACAACTTATTAGCTAAAGTATTATTTACAATTTACATTTAAAGGGAACCTGTCACGTTGAAAATGGGGTCCATTCTCTAGGTTATAAAGCCATAGAATATGAGAAGATTGTTATATAGTTGTGTTGGAAAATATTCAGTATAACTTGTCATTTATTCATGTAAACATATTTTCATTTTAGTCATCTGGGCGGTCCTTCTCAGTGATTGACAGCTGTCTGTCAGCCCATAATGAGCATAGATTTATAGGAATAAATGACAGGTTATTCAGGAACTTTTCCCACAATCATATATAGATAGATAGATATAGATATAGATCTAATATAGAGAGAGAGAAAAATCTGCCCAGCTCCTCCTGTTTTATAACCTGTTCTTCCCATTAAAGGGGTACTCCACTGGAAAAAGTTAAACAGATTTGTAAATTACTTCTATTTAAAAATCTTAACCCTTCCAGTGCTTATCAGCTGCTGTATGCTACAGAGAAAGTTATTTTCTTTTTAAGTTTCCTTTCTGCCTGACCACAGTGCTCTCTGCTGACACCTCTGTCCATTTTAGGGACTGTCCAGAATAGGAGCAAATCCCCATAGCAAACCTCTTTTACTCTGGACAGTTCCTGACTTGGACAGAGGTGTCAGTAGAGAGCACTTGTGGTCAGACAGAAAGGATATTCAAAAAGAAAAGAACTTCTCTGTAGTATACAGCAGCTGATAAGTTCTGGAAAGATTAAGTGGTTTTTTTTTTTTATAGAAGTAATATAAGTTGAAGTTTACAAATCTTTTGAACTTTCTGGCACCATTGATTTAAAAAAAAAAATATATATTTTCCAGCAGAGTACCCCTTTAATGTTAAATAGTGTGCTTGCACCATGAGGACGCCCATAGCAAAGATTCATTGTTCTGCTCCTGCTTGACACCACTATACTGACTCCAATGATACTCCAGGTCCTGGTGCATACATCCTATTTCTGGATCTTTTCTGTTTACCCTTTATAAGAATTACAATGTTACTAAAGTCCTATCTAGATTCTCACTACCCATTATACTGTGGATTAAACCAATCTGGAATGTGCCTCCTCTATTAAGGGCCCCCCCCCCCATATAAAGTTTGTATAATTTACAATATACAGCAACAGGAGGCCTAAACTGCTTTCAGATTTCCAAACTGAAATGTAAATTTGTTAGAAATGGTTATTCTGGTTCCTCAGGAATATCGAGGTCCTGTGACTGGTAATAATCGCCCTGTTGTAAAAGTCTAAAAAGGTTGTAAATAGGTTGTCCAGACATAATAAGGAACAATAGCATCCTTTTCTAAAGTGCATATTTTACCTTTTTGCTTAGTATTGTTCATTAGTCAAAAACTTTCAATTTTGTGCAGTAAAGGGTTGTAAATGCTGATGATGGCAATTTTCTTGTATCGGTTTAAGAAAAGGTCGACAGCTATGATAATTCTGGCCTTCCAATCTCGGGTCTGAGTAAGATTACATGTTGGGACTTTCACCCAAATTGAATCATATTAGTTTTATTATCTTCAATGAAAGTAATTGGCAAAAGTTGCAATTAGCCTTGGTCCTCATTCACTACTCCAGAGGAAAAATGATTTCAAATCAACTGGAACCAGAAAGTTAAACAGATTTATTTCTATAAAAAATCTTAATTCTTCCTGTACTTATCAGCTGCTGTATACTACAAAGGAAGTTGTATAGTCCTTTCCAGTCTGACCACAGTGCTCTCTGCTGACACCTCTGTCCATGTCAGGAACTGTCCAGAGCAGGAGAGGTTTGCTATGAGGATTTGCTCTTCAGAGCCCATTATTTTTAATCAAATATCAATGAAGAGCAGTTAGGCTGGGTTCACACTACGTTTTGTACTTACTGTTCCCGTATACGGCTGGGAGGAGGGGAGGCGGGGCTCAAAACATTTTTTTTAAATCAACTGGTGCTAGAAAGTTAAACAGATTAGTAAATTACTTCTATTAAAAAATCTTAATCCTTCCAGTACTTATCTGCTGCTGTGTGCTCCAGAGGAAGTTGTATTTCTTTCTGGAGTTCTTTTCAGCCTGACCACAGTGCTCTCTCCATATTAGGAACTGTCCAGAGTAGGAGCAAATCCCCATAGCAAACATATCCTGCTCTGGACAGTTCCTCCTACGGACAGAGTTGTCAGCAGAGAGCATTTGTGCTCAGACAGAAAGGAAATTCAAAAAGAAAAGGTTCCTGTGGAACATACAGCAGCTGAGAAGTACTGGAAGGATTAACATTTTTTTAACAGAAATAATTTACAAGTCTGTTTAACTTTCTGGCGCTAGTTGATTTAAAAGAAAATGTTTTCCGGCAGAGTACCCCTTTAAGAATAACTTTTTGCAAAAAAGTAAGGTGTTGCCTTTGCATTGAGTTGTACAGACTAAATAAATTCCCATGTGTCCATGTGTTACCTGGAGCCTTATTTTCAGTTGATCGAATTGAGTATTAACAAGTGAAATATTTTTATGGTTTATGTACTTTTGTCTATTGGTGATAGTCAAAAGAGGTTTATTTCAACCATGATGAGCAGCATATGTATTGAGGTTTTAGTTTTTAAATTACGGTAGTTAGTACATTGACCAAGATGCATGACATGGAAACATCCATAGCAAGTAGAGATACAATGCCTTTCATTTGGCAGGTGCAATAGCTCCTGCTGCCTTATTTCTGTTAGGGTATCCAGTACAATACATTCAGAAGACTCACATTTTTTCCCATTTTTTTATGTTGCGGCCATGTGCTAAAACCAATTAAATGAAGCCGGACCCTTTATTTAGTGATTACAGCCTCCAGTTTTCATGGGGATGATGCCACTAGGTTTGCACACCTGGATTTGGGGATTTTCTGCCATTTTTCTCTGCCGATCCTCTCCCGATCTGTCAGCGTCAGTGGGAACAGTCAGTAGACAGTCTTTCCAGTGATTTTCCTTGAGTTCAAATTCACTGTTTATAGTGCACTGTATGTACTAGAATTTTAAGGTTTTCTTTAGGGTCTATTAACACGTACAGTATAATGCGCAGATTTGATGCGCGGGATTTCAAGCTGTGTTCAGTCATTCAGTTTATATTGAAATCTGCAGCATAAAATCCTGCTCATCAAATCTGCACAGAATACTGTACGTGTGAATAGACAATTATCTTCACATGGGTAAGATACGCTGTGTCATTTATGCTGCTGATTTGTTTGTACCAAATGCACAGCCTATTGCAGTACCATGTGACTGAATCAAAATCCACATCAAATCTGCAATACATTTTTTATTGTTGTGAATTTTGGTACTGAAATGCTGCGGATAAGAAGCTAATTCTTTAACTGTAGATTTTTTACTCAGTAGTTTTTTTTATATTTTCCACAGCAGCAATTCTTTAGGTGAATTCATCAAATTTGGGGAAGATTTGTATGTGAATATCCTGCTGCAGAAAATCTGTAACATTTCCACCCCGTGTGAAAGCACCCAAAGGCTAAGTTTCCACAAAAACGCTGCGGCCATATGTTAGTTGTAAATCAATGAGAAATCGCTTAACTCTTTTTCCACTTTGCCTTTTTCAGTTTGGTGTTTCTTTTTTTTTTTTTTTTTTTTTTTTTATCCTTTTGGCATTTTTTCACTCTTTTTTTTGACGTTTTTTAGCTCCTTGGTGGTTTTCTCCCGTAGAAGTCTATGGGAGTAAAAAAAACACAAAGAAAAACATGTGGGTTTTTACTTTGGCGTTTGTGCAGGCGGGTACCATTAAAAAAATATGTAAAAAAATACAGCACAAAAAAATTGTATTTAACGAAATGTATCTTTATTATAACAACATTTTAATTACTTTTTTTTTAACAGGGATCAATTTATGTGGGCTGGTAGGGCACTAAAAATGTAGCCGACAATAATAAAAATGTAGTGTGTGTGTGTGTGTTTCACTTTTTTAAATATTTTTTTTTACATTTTTCAGGTTGTACTACTACTCCCAGCATGGAACACACTGTTCCATGATGGGAGTAGTAGTACCTGTACTATTTGACTGTCCCGGGTCTCTTGCGATCCTCCTGTATAATGTATAGATGCGGCCGGCTGCTCTTCTATGGTCCCCTGCACTGCTGTATATATACACATATTCATATTTCCCGCAGAGAGCTGATTGCCAATCAAAACTCCAGCCAATCAAAACTCTCTACGAAATACGAATAGGTGTATATATACGTCAGTGCAGGGGACCAGAGAAGAGCGGCTGGCCGCCCGCATTTATAAATTATACAGGAGGATCACAGCGGGTTTCAGGAGTGACACTCACTGCGATCTGTCTATTAATGCAGGTACTACAGCTCCCAGCATGGAGCAGAGTGTGCTCCATGTTGGGAGCAGTAGTGCCTGCAGTTAAGGACAGATCACAGCGGGTGTCACTCCTGACACCTGCTGTGATCATCCTTCATCCCTGAGATGGAAAGCGGCTTTCTCCTGCGCTCTCATCGCTGCTCTCTGGCTGGCCACTCGCCATTCATATTTCCCGCTGAGGGTGGGGATTGGCTGCAACCATCCGGCCAATCACCACTCTGGGTGGAAGATATGAATGAGTGATATTCTCTATTCACATCACTGGCCGGCCGGAGTATAGTGCAGAGATGCGAGCGCTGTATAGAGCCACTCCGCATCTCTGCTATATTATGGACGATCGCAACAGGGGTCAGGAGTGACACCCGGGGCGATCTGTCTATTAGTACAGGAATTACTACTCCCATCATGGAACAGTGTGTTCCATGATGGGAGTAGTAGTACTACTTAAAAAAAAGTGAAAAACACACACACACTACATTTTTATTATTGTCGGCTATATTTTTAGTGCCCTGCCGGCCCAGATAAATTGATCCCTGTTTAAAAATGTATTAAAATAAATTTCGTTGAATAAATTTTTTTCCATCACTACTTCATTTATTTATTTATTTTTTTATTGGTAAAAATTTTGAAAAAAACAAAAAAAACGCCAAAAGGGGCCAAAAATGCAATTTCCTCTCAAATGCAAAAATGCCAGAAAAAACGTTAGACGCAAGAAATTGCACTGGCGTTTTTTTCCACACAAAAAAAGACCAAGTGGAAACTTAGCCAAAGGCCGCGTTTACACGGCAGAAACTCTGCATGTCCGCATTTGTTTTTGCAGAAATCCGCATCTTTTTCCGCATTTGTGAAATTGATTCAGATTTTGTGCTGCAGAATCTGGATGCTTTCTGCATGATTCCACTGCACAGTTAAAAAGATGGAATACATGCCAAATTCCGCATGCATTCTGCTCGATTTCTGCACCAATTCCACAAAAATGTAATCCCCATTGAATTCAAGACCAGACTTGGAGTGTGGAAAGCAGGAATTCCACATCAAACATTCCGCAACAGAAATTTCTGCCCTGAATTCTGCATGGATTTCTGCATGAAAAGTATGCATGAATTTATTGCCTATGCACTTCAATAGGATTCTGCTGTCCCATTCACTCATTTTTGCTGTTGAATTTTTACTGAAGGAACTACAGTGAAATTAATTGGCTATAAATTCATGCAGAAATCAGTGCAGAAATTCTGCCCTGTGAGCCCGATGGAAATTCACACGACGTAAATTCCGCATATGTGTTAATTCTGCATCCGTATTGGTTCTGTGCAGAATTTCAAATTTTTTTATCATTTGCGAAATCTGTGTGGTATGTATGGGGAATTTCCGCACTGATTCCGCAGCTCAGTGAAAGATAGACATTATTTAATTAAACAGTCAAAGTTTGTGCAGATTCCACACCGGATGCATACAGATTTGGGAAAGCAGACAGCATTGCGTTGCAATCCCCGGCCGGCTGGCTCTATGAAAAACTAGGTTCTGCACTGTATAATTTTTATACAGTCCTAAATGGCCAGCACCAAGTGGCTCTGAATGGCCACTTGGTGCTGGCCATTCAGGACTCCCGGTGGGGTATTTGAATTTATGAAACTGAAATATACACCACTGGGGAGTGGAGCAGTGGCATGCTGCCCTCTCACCAGGTTAATAACTTATCTCCGAATTTAAACCCAATGTGATCAATCCCTCAGAAGCCCCTGTACTACTACTATCCTCAACATGGAACAGACTCTGTTCCATGATGGGAGTAGTAGTACCGGCACTACAGTAGTCTCATCAGCCACCTGCAGACTCCTGCAGCCGGGGGGAAGTACTACACTTCTGCATGGAATTCTGCATGAAAATTCAGCTTGAATTTATAGCCTATCCACTTCAATGGAATTCCTGCAGCGGAAATTCTGCTTTGTGAATGGGACAGCAGAATCCTATTGAAGTGTATTGGCTATAAATTCAGAAATTCTGCCGTGTGAACCCGGCCTAAATCCCCATTGAGATCGCAGAAATTACATTGTATGGACCTGTATGTTTGGACTGACTTTTTTTTATTGCTCACCCATAAGCTCTAATGTTGGGAGTCCTGGCTATTGTAGGTGGTGGTAGTGTATGTGGAGGGGGGGTGGGTTGTTGTGTCTTGTGCGCGTATCTAGTTTTGCAAGTTTTCCTATGTGAATGTGCATTTCTCTAATGACTGTCATTGTGTAGGAAATTTTATTTGCCCAGACAAGCTGTTGCGGATGACAACAAGTCAGAGATATACAACAGGACAGAAGGTTTAGTCCTGTACATGTTATACATGCCGACATTGAGAGATAAACTTGCTTCATCTCCAAGTTGACATGCGGGTGACTGAAATGTCAGGAATGAGGTCTAGTGGCTGAAGGATGGTTGGCGAACAATTGTCTGAAAACTTTCTATGCATAGAAAGACTTGTGGTGTTTTCTGAGTCTTTTGCAAATGGACCAGAAGGTTTTTCGCTATAGAGAACGCAGTGTTTGTTGCTCATAATGTGGGGCAAAATCTGTGTCTATAGACATAACAATGTACTGTTTAAGATTATGTAATTCACTCACTCACTTTTTTTTTTTGTATAGAACAGTTTTGATTGAACAGACATATGGTACAGTGAAACCTCTTTAAAGGGGTACACTGCTCCTAGACATCTGAAGATGTCAGATCGCCGGTGTCCCGTCGCTGGGGACCCCCGCAATATAGCAAGCTGCACCCACCTGTAACTGCTTCCGGAAACGCTGGGGGCTCTCAGGCTGATTCCTCCCGACCACGGGGATGGAAGATCGTGACGTTTCTGGAAGCAGTTACAGGTAGGTGCAGCTTGCTATATTGG
Organism: Hyla sarda; assembly: GCF_029499605.1. Taxonomy (NCBI): domain Eukaryota; kingdom Metazoa; phylum Chordata; class Amphibia; order Anura; family Hylidae; genus Hyla; species Hyla sarda. The sequence continues at coordinate 110,374,818 of NC_079189.1, read as the reverse complement.
GGGGGGGGGGGGGTCACCAGCATACCACCCAACATTGCATGGAAAAGTGGTCTTCCCAAAGATGATGGCCAATATGCATAGCATACACCCTGTTCCAAATTATTAGGCAAATTATATTTTTCTCATTTACCTAAATAATTGATATAAATAACAGTGAACATAATTCTCATGTTATCAACTATTAGAGTAAAATTTTAAATTTTGCTGAGCAAACCTAACGATAACAGTATTTTTTTAAGCATAAAAAATTTACAATGCACTGCTCCAAATTATTACGCACAGTAAGTTTCAAAACACTTTATAGGTTGTAAAGGACTGAAAATTTTCATTTATGTTTGCAGCATATTTACTGAAATCAAAAGCAATTTCAATCAAACTTTTAACTTTTTAACCTCTTCAGGACACAGGGCGTATGGATACGCCCTGCATTCCGAGTCCTTAAGGAACGAGGGCGTATCCATACGCCCGTGGGAAATCTGGTCCCCACCGCTAGCCGGTTGGGGACTGGAGCCGGATGCCTGCTGAAATCATTCAGCAGGCACCCTGGCACATCGCCCAGGGTGGTCCTGAGAACCCCCCCATGTCGGCGATCGAAGAAAATCGCATGTCAATTCAGACATGCGATTTTCTCCAATTCCGGGCTGATCGGGTCTCTGGTGACCCGATCACCCGAAAAATAGGGCTGATCGGAGCTATCAGCAACAGCCCCGATCAGCCTAAAGGATAGGAGTGAGGTCGCAAAGCTGCGATCTCCTCCTATCCCCTGGCATTAGTCAGAACGGAGTTCTGACCAATGGCAGCGCAGGACAGGGGGGCTCTGGGAAGAAGATTGAGGCCGTACCTGCAGGAGAAGATGCCTGGGGACCTGGGATCTTCGCTGGAGCCTGCTGGATCTTTGCTCAGGTAGGGAATCGACAGCGGGGGGTTTGAAAGTGAAAGTAAAACGATTTTTACTGTGACAACCAATAGGGGGGGCCAAAATGCAACTCCCAGCATGCCCAGATAGCCAAAGGCTGTCTGGGCATGCTGGGAGTTGTAGTTTTGCAACATCTGGAGGGTGACAGTTTGGAGACCACTGTTACAGTGGTGCCCAAACAGTAGCCCTCCAGATGTTGCCAAACTACAACTCTCAGCATGCCTCGACTGCCCAGGCATGCTGGGAGTTGTAGTTCTGTAACATCTGGCCCTTCAGATTTAGCAATTTTCATGAAATTTTTGAAAATTGCTGCTCTACTTTGAAGCCCTCTAATTTTTTCAAAAAGCAAAAGTATGGTGGACATATTGTATTTGTGAAGAAAAAATGTATTTGGAATATCCATTTTCCTTACAATTAGAGAGCTTCAAAGTTACAAAAATGATAAATTTTCAAAATTTTCATGAAATTTTGGGATTTTTCACCAAAAAAGGATGCAATTAACGCCAAAAATTTTACACCAAAATAAAGTAGTCACAAAAAAACAATATCAGAATCAGAATATTCGGTAAGAGTTTTTGCGTTATTAATTTGTAAAGTAACGGTGGTCATAATTGCAAAAGAGGGCTCAGTCCTTAAGGGGTTAAACATTTTAACAGGTCATAGTACATTTTAACATCGGACCCATTATTTGATAGCAGCTTCACAAGTCTTGCATCCATTGAACTTGTGAGTTTTTGGACAGTTTTTCTGCTTGGATTTGTTTGCAAGATATCAGAATAGCCTCCCAGAGCTGCTGTTTGGATGTAAACTGCCTCCCACCCTCATAGATCTTTTGCTTGAGGGTTCTCTAAAGGTTCTCAATAGGATTGAGGTCAGGGGAGGACGAAGGCCACACCATGACTTTCTCTCCTTTTGTCCCCATAGCAGCCTTTGATGCAGAGGTATTCTTTGCAGCATGAGATGGTGCATTGTCATGCATGAAGACTATTTTATTGCGGAAAGCATAGTTCTTCCTTCTGTACCAGGGAAGAAAGTGATCAGTCAGAAACTCCACATACTTTCCAGAGGTCATTTTTACACCTTCGGGGACCCTAAGGGGCCGACCAGCTCTCTTCCCATGATTCTGGCCCAAAACATGACTCCACCACTGCCTTGCTGACGTCGCAGCTAGAGATGAGGGAATTTACAGTAATTCAATTCGTCACGAACTTCTCAGCTCGGCATTTGCGGACTTTAGCCTGCATAAATGAGTTCAGCTTTCAGGTGCTCCGGTGGGCTGGAAAAGGTGGATACAGTTCTAGGAGAGAGTCTCCTAGGACTGTATCCACCTTTTCCAGCCCACTGGAGTACCTGAAAGCTGAATTAATTTATGCAGGCTAAAGTAATCAATTGCCGAGCTGAGAAGTTTGTGACTAATTGAATTACTGGAAGTTTGCTCATGTCTAGTCGCAGCCTTGTTGGAAGAGGGTGGTCGTCCACAAACCATCCACTACTCCATTCATCTGGACCATCCAGAGTTGCACGGCACTCATCAGTGAACAGGACTGTTTGAAAATTAGTCTTCATGTGTTTTTCTGCCCAATGCAGCCATCTCTGTTTGTGAGCATTGGTTAGTGGTGGCCGAATAGAAGGTTTATGCACTGTTGCAAGACTCTGGAGTACTCTACACCTAGATGTTCGTGGGACTCCAGAGGCACCAGCAGCTTAAAATATCTATCTGCTGCTATGTAATGGTATTTTAGCAGCTGCTCGCTTGATCCGATGCATGGATATGGCTGAAATCTTCCTGAATGTGCCTTTATCTGCATGAACCTGTCTGTGCTCTGAATCAGCCACAAATCTCTTAAAGCGCAACTGTCATGAAATCTGGGTGCAATAACCTGCACACAGCCTTTGTACTGTGTGCAGGTGGTGTGTATAGCAATGTTTTAACCTAATATTTGCAGACTTTCATGACCCCAAAAAATGCTTTTGATCATTGCCACTGACGGTCGGATAGGCGTGGCGCGAGGTATGCGATGCCCCGCCGCCGCCATGCCCACCCCCTGTATGTCAGCGCTGGGACTGCTGTGTGATTGACACAAGGTCCCAGCGCATGCGCCCTTCAGCTCATCTAACGTGCGCTCCCCAGTGAGTGCTCGCTTCCGCCACAGTCTTCCTCCTCAGTGCACCTGCGCAGTGCTAGGTGCAGAGAGTGCACTTCCTCTGCCCCTAGTATCGAGAACTGTCCTGCTTGCGCGTGCGTCTCCACCAGAGAGAAGAAAGAAGATAATGGGCACGAGTATAATAACCAGCCAAAAAAAGTGAGCTGAAGGGCGCATGCGCTGGGACCTGTGTGTCAATCACACAGTGGTCCCAGCGCTGACCTACAGGTCATCGCTTACCTCGCGCCACACTTATCTGACCGTCAGTGGCTTTGATCAAAACCATTTTTTGGAGGGTCATGAAAGCCTGCAAATATTAGGTAAAAACATTACTATACACACCACCTGCACACAGTACAAAGGCTGTGTGCAGGTTTATTGCACCCAGATTTCATGACAATTGCGCTTTGATAGTGCGATGATCACGCTTGAGTTTTCGTAACATATCTAATGTTTTCATACCTCATCCAAGGCATTGAACTATTTCACACTTTTTGGCAGCAGAGAAATCCTTTTTCTTCCCCTTATTGCTTGAAAATGGTGCTCTGCTTAATAATGTGGAACACTCACCTTCAGTGGTTTTTTTTCTTAAATTGGGCTCACCTGGCAGTCTAATTATCACAGGTGCCCGAGATTGTTTTCAGTGATCAAAACAGCCCTGAGACACAATGTCATCCATGAGTTAGACTGGAAAACAAAATATTTAATCTTTGTGACACTTAAATAGAATTTGCATAATAATTTGAAACAGGTTATATGGTGGAACTTTTTAAATCAACTGGTGCCAGAAAGTTAAACAGATTTGTAAATTACTTCAATTAAAAAATCTTAGTCCTTCCAGTGCTTTTTAGGGGCTATATACTACAGAAGAAATGCTTTTCTTTTTGGATTTCTTTGATGTAGTGACCACAGTGCTCTCTGCTGTCCATTTTTGGAATGGTACAGAGCAGGAGAAAATCCCCATAGCAAACATATGATGCTCTGGACAGTTCCTAAAATGGACAGAAGAGGTCAGCAGAGAGCACTGTGGTCGTCACATAAGAGAAATCCAAAAAGAAAAAAAAAATCCTCTGTAGTATACAGCCCCTAAAATGTATTAGAAGGATTAAGATTTTTTTTATATAAGTAATTTACAAATCTGTTGAACATTCTGGCATTAGTTGATTTAAAAAAAAAAAAAGTTTTCCACGGGAGTACCCCTTTTAAACTTTTGGAATACTTTGCAACATTTGAAAAAACAAAATTGTTAAATTTAAGCCCTATTCCCAAGGCTGTCCTTGCAATGCTTTTGTGTACCTCAAAACAGCAGCTTTTGTGTGGGATTTCCATAGATTATTTTGCAGTCCAGTTCCCAGTATTCTCCCATGAAACTTGGAACTGCTGACAAATTTGGCTTTTATATTGTGCTTATTTAAATATTTGGGTTTCAGTTTTACAGCCCCAAGATATCACTGGGAATGTGGCTGTATAACACAATTTATACTAGTGTCAGCTGCCCTAGACAGTGCTGCTTGTATAAAGGAATCAAGGTTTCCAAGTTATCTGCTCAGGCCACATTAGGACATATATTAAACAAACTACCATAACTTTTATTACAGAAGATTTACACAACATTTAATTCAAGGCTGTAAAAAGTGTGTACTGTTCATTACTTTCATAATTTTTATTGTTTCTTAGATCTCCCCCGTTGTGAATGCTAATTTACAGTATGGAATAGAAATCCTGGTTACTATATTGGTTACTGGAACCTATATTGCTTTGGGCATATGCTTGCTGGAAAGTAGACTCATGAATGGTGCTGTGGGGGCTGCCTTTTATAGAACGCAGTTGCTTTTTTACTTAAAGGGAGGGGTATTCCAGGAATTTTTTTTGTTTGACTATGCTACAGGGGCTGTAAAGTTAGTGTAGTTCATAATATAGTGTCTGTACTTGTGTGTGATGGTTTTCTCACAATTCTTATGTCATTTTTACCCCAATATTACAAAATTACTGTTGTCTCAGATTTTTCCCAGGTTGCAATGCGCCCGAGACCTGACTCACTAGTCAGCTGATGACAGGGAGCCTGTCTGCTTTAATGGGTGGAGGGATCGCTTGGTGGGAGAGAGATCAATCTGCAACTACTGCAACAGCTGTAGGCACCCTGATTGAAAACCACAGGTCTTTTGAATGGATGCGGCTCATTTATGTTTCAATTGGTGGGGTGGCTGATGTGTGGGAGGGAGGAAAAGGGAATTATGGGATTTGTAGGCAAAAGAAGAAAACTCAAACAGGAAATACCAGTTCACAAAAAGCTAGCCACAGTATTATGGTAATCTCACAACATAGCCATTTAGCCCCAAGACAAGCACAGATCCTTTCTAAGCAGGTCCATTACTGTCTGCCAGGTACGTACTAAAATCACCTTATGGTGGATAACCCCTTTAAATGGGCACTGTCAGACACACAAACGTTTTATATGTTGTACATCTTGGCAAAACATTAACCTTTCTAATATACTTCGTAAGAAAATTTAATTTCCTTTTTATAGAAATCGTGGCTTATAAAATCATGGCTTTGTCCAAGCTGAAACACAGGCATGGACAAAGTCCAGTAAGTGAGGGTGGGCAAGCACTCCTCTGCGCTCTCTTCTGTCTAATAGGACTCCTCTGCGCTCTCTGTCTGATAGGACCCCTGCACTCTCTCCTGTCTGATAGCACTGCTCTGTGCTCTCTCCTGTCTGATAGCACTGCTCTGTGCTCTCTCCTGTCTGATAGCACTCCTCTGTGCTCTCTCCTGTCTGATAGCACTCCCCTGTGCTCTCTCCTGTCTGATAGCACTCCCCTGTGCTCTCTCCTGTCTGATATCACTCCCCTGTGCTCTCTCCTGTCTGATAGGACTCCTCTGTGCTCTCTCTCTTGTCTGATAGGACTCCTGAACATTTAATTGGCTTTAAAGTTAATCCATAACATTTGAGAACTTAGTCAGTAATTGCCTGCTAGTTTCAGCTCTTCTGTTGTGAAGAATCTTGCTACTGTAGGCCAGTGTTCTCCAAACTGTGGACTAGAGGGCTGCATAGGGATTGTGATCCTGCGGGACCCAACCCAAAATATGCGGGCGGTCATGAGGCTGCTGCGGGCGGGCGCGGGTGGTCAGGCACCTGGAGGATCGTGTACCTGTACTGTACTCTCTCCATCTTCTCCTGCCAGCCCGGTAGGTCAGAGAGCTGCCACCAGTGTTCACACACAGAGACAGAAAAAACAAAGTGCACTGTGCTCATACTGCGGCCCTAGCTGGGTATGTAAGGGACTGCATCTTGGTGATCATCCCAGCAAGGGCCTCTGCACTGCTATGCACATGGGGGTAAGTGCACTGCAGAGCATTGCACCCTAACGTCTTCTTCAGACCTATGGTGCAATGCTCTGCAGTCTGCACACAACCCCACCTGTATAGAAATGTACACACAGACACACGGCTATACACATGGGGGGTGGAAATGTACAGACTTCTACTACTCCCCCCCCAATGTGTAAAGCAGTGTGTGTACGTACATTCCTATACAGGTGGGCTTTCTGCAGCAGAGCAGTGCACCCTAGTCGACCCCCAGGACGAAGGACTCACCGAAACGATCGTTGGGGTGGCGTCACTCCTGCTCTCCTGTTAATACATTGTATGTTCCGTTTTTGGTATGTAATGTTATGTCCATCTGTCTGTTGCACTTTTTTTTTTTTTAACCCCTAAGCTATGCACTTTAAAGGATTGGACTTTTCATGCACCTTATTCATTGTTATTCCATTTTCTATATGCATGAGCAGGTAGTGTCGCCCCTTTGTTTAGTCTCCCCCAGTGGACTTTCCCCCCTTATTTATATGTTTTTATCATCATGTCACATGTATTTTTAAATGAAGCAATAAACATTATAATGTTTTAAACTTTATTTGAATGACTCCACAGTAATTTAGTGTTCATCTAATTGTACAGGAGGTCATATATGAAGCCCCCCGAGTTTTTTGTATTTCACAAATAGTTATTTTACCATAGCACATTTATTTTTTGCTTTGGTGGTTTTTGCTACGTGTTTTCCATTTCCCTGGGTGATGGTATATGGTAGACCCAGTTAATACTTTTGTAAAGTATATGTGAAATGATCTGAACACAAGACTGCAGGCTATTGTTTTTGTGGGTTTTATGATGTCCTGACATGAAAGACAAAACCAAAAGCATGTATTAGACTAAATCATGGAAGAAAGGGCACATAACAAAGGTGACGTGACATAATAGGTGCACCATTCAGTGGGCTTACAGAACAAGTCATTGATGTCTTCTTCCTAGACCTTGTGTGATTATAGGAAGATTTGTTAACTTCAGAAGTGAGAAGATAGTATAACCAACCTTTGAAAGTTTTAGAAAACTTAAATATTCATGTTTTTTTGTATGTTATTTTTTTAATCATTAAATGGGCATTCCCATCTCATAAAATTATAGCATATCTCTAGGATATGAATTAGTTTTTTGGTTGGCCAGGGTCTCAGTTGAATACATCTTGCTAATCCTTTACACAATAACTTGAACACAGATTCATTCAAGTGAATGGATCTTCCTACGCAGCCAAATTGACATAACCATCTCTGTACAGGAAAAAGGGATCCACAGCACTGTATCAGTGCTGCAGCCCCTTCTTTCTTGGGATCTGTGGATGTCTGGAAACAAACATGATGGAAACTGGAAACAAACATGATGTGGGCTCCTCTTTTCTTACTGTTGTAGAACAGGTTCCAGAATGAAAATGTTTGACAACATGATACAAAAAGACCCAAATGCTGCCCACAGTTGTGCCTTAGTTGTGCCTGTGTGAACCCACCCTACCCTGAGGTTCAGGCATGGTTAAATGAAAACATTTGTATTATTAAGTTGCTTAACCTAAAGGTGTTATCTGTTTTTAGAAAACCGTAGATGCTTTCTTCCAAAAAGTTGGCATTACACCATGGCCCCATTCACTTCAATGAAACTGAGCTGCATTACCACACAAGAACAAGAGTTGTGCAGTTTCTTGCATTCTTCAATGTGTTTAACCGGTTGCCAACTTGAACGAGCCGGCTTGTCCTGAGATGGCAAGCTGTGTATGACGCGGGCTCCTGACTCGATCCTGCGTCCTACCGGCTGGCCCCCAGCTGATTCCTGTAGCTGGGTGCCGGCGTTAATAGCTGACATGCGGCAATCGGTCAGCTATTAACCCTTTAGATCTAAAGGGACATTTAAACCATCCCTGGTAATTGCGCGGGGTGGGGGGGTGATCCACTGCTGATTTAGCCAGAGGGCTTACCTTTCCTTCCGTGCTGCCTGCTGCACTGTGAATGATAAAGCCTGGCAGGACCAGTCTTTTTCAGTCGAGCGCAGAGCACACAGATCAATGTGGTTCTATGAAACCACATTGATCTGTATGAGGAATCCAATGATTTCTCCTAAAAATTAAAAACCATTAACCCCTTCCTTATTAAAAGTTTAAATCACCCCCCTTTTCCCAAATTCCATATAAAAAATATGTAACCATAATAAAAAACATATCCCCGTATATGGAAAAAGTAAAAAGTTATGGAGGTCAGAAGATGACAATTTTACACATACTAATTTTGGTGCATGTAGTTATAATTTTTTAAAGTAGTAAAATAAAACCTCTATAAATTAGGTATCCTTGTAACCGTATGGACTTACAGAATAAAGATAAGGTGTCATGTTTACCGAAAAGTGTACTGCATAGAATTGGAAGCCCCCAAAAGTTACAAAATGGCATATTTTTATTTATTTTTTCAATTTTGCTGTAAATTTTGTGGTGAAATGATTGATGTCATTATAAATTACAATTGGTGGCACAAAAAATAAGCCCTTTAGAGTCTTTAGGTGCAAAATTTAAGGTGTTATGATTTTTAGAAGGTGATTAGGAAAAACCGAAAATGCAAAAACCCTGCGTCCTCAAGGGGTTAAAGGGGTATTTCAGCCCTTAAAGGGGTACTCCGGTGGAACACTTTTTTTTTTTTTTTCTAATCAACTGGTGCCAGAAAGTTAAACAGATATGTAAATTAGTTATATTAAAAAAATCTTCCAGTACTTATTAGCAGCTGTATGCTACAGAGGAAATTCTTTTCTTTTTGAATTTTTTTTTGTCTTGTCCACAGTGCTCTCTTCTGACACCTGATGCCAGTATCAGGAACTGTCCAGAGTAGGAGAAAATCCCCATAGCAAACCTATGCTGCTCTTGACAGTTCCTGACACAGACTGAGATGTCAGCAGAGAGCACTGTGAACAAGACAAAAAAGAAATTCATAAAGAAAAGAATTTCCTCTGTATTATAAAGCAGCTAATAAGTACTGAAAGGATTAAGATTTTTAAATATAAGTAATTTACAAATCTGTTTAACTTTCTGGCACCAGTTCATTAATATAAAAAGAAAAGTTTTCCACTGTAGTACCCCTTTAAAAACCTAACCCCTATCCACAGGCTAGGGGATAAGCACTCTGGTATCTCCCATAGACAGGGCCCCATTCTGGAGATTGCAGAGTGTTTTCTCCTATCCTATAGATAGGGGGATACCTTTTTTAAGTGCTGAATACACCTTTTTGAGATTACAGCTTAAAATCTTGAATGGAACAGTGTGGTTGTATGAAGTTTCTACTATGCAAAAACAGTGTAATAGACAAAGAAACACATGAATAAAATGTTTATCTGAAAATGTAGATTTGCGTTGCTTTTAGGTATGTCCCCCCCTCCCCTTTAACCCTTTAAGGACCCAGGACGTACTAGAACGTCCTGGCACCCTGGGCTTTAAGGACCCAGGACGTACTAGTACGTCCTGGTGTTTCTCCGGTCTCTGCCGCGTCCCGGGCAGAGATCGGAAGCGGATGCCTGCTGAAATGCTTCAGCAGGCATCCAGGGCAAACGCCGAGGGGGGCCAAACGCAGAGGAAATCGCCCCTGCGATCTGCGGCGATACCGGGCTGATCGGGTCTCTGGGACCCGACCGCCCGGTAATTTTGCATGATCCCGGTTGTCACAAACAGCCAGGACCATGCTGGAGGCTAGGAGCGAGGTGGCAAGCCTGCCACCTCCTCCTATCCCCTGCGATCCGTCGGTTAGCTAACCGACCAATCGCAGGGGGGGGCGGTTACTTCCTCCCGCCCTGCCCGGCCCCTGGAAGTCCGGAGAGGACGGGAGGAAGACCGGAGGACGCGGCGGGGGACCGGGGATTGCTGGGGACCGGCCCCGGTACTTACCTCGTCCCTGAAGACCCGGATCCCAGCGATGAAGACGGCGGCGGCGACAGGTGAGTTCCTCTTCAGCCGCGGTCGGGCCCTTTACACCAATGCACGTCGCCGTAAAGCGACATGCATTGCTGCAATGGGACCCTGTATACTGCAACTCCCAGCATGCCCAGACAGCCCTTGGCGTCTGGGCATGCTGGGAGTTGCAGTTTTGCAACATCTGGAGGGCTACAGCTTGGACACCACTACACAGTGGTCCCCAAACTGTTCTCCTCCAGCTGTTGCGTAACCACTACTCCCAATATGCCCTTCGGCTGTCTGGGCATGCTGGGAGTTGTGGTTTTGCAACAACTGGAGGCACACTGGTTGGGAAACATTGTCTGTTTCCTAACTCAGTGTTTCCAAACCCGTGTGCCTCCAGCTGTTGCAAAACTATAACTGCCAGCATGCACTGATAGACCGTGCATGCTGGGAGTTGTAGTTTTGCAACAGCTGGAGGTACCCCCTCCCCCCCACCCCACCTGTGAATGTACAGGGTATCAGGCTGCAAGTTTGCGATGCAGCAAATTTTGCGCGGCAGCTCAAACTCGCAGCGGGAAACTCTCTCTGTAATCCCCCCGCCTTGCGACTGTACCCTAAAAACACTATACTAACACAAAATAAAATAAAAAGTTAAAAACACTACATATACACATACCCCTACACAGCTCCCCTCCCCAATAAAAATGAAAAACGTCTGGTACGCCACTGTTTCCAAAATGGAGCCTCCAGCTGTTGCAAAACAACAACTCCCAGTATTGCCAGACAGCCGTTGACTGTCCAAGCATGCTGGGAGTTTTGCAACAGCTGGAGGCACCCTGTTAGGGGTATTCTACGCCAGTGATTCCCAATGTCCACCCCTATGCAAATCCCTAAATCGGGCCTCAAATGCATATGGCGCTCTCACTTTGGAGCCCTGTCGTATTTCAAGGCAACAGTTTAGGGTCACATATGGGGTATCGCCGTACTCAGGAGAAATTGCCTAACAAATTTTGGGGGGCTTTTTCTCCTTTCACCCCTTATGAAAAGGTGAAATTGGGGTCTACACAGCATGTTAGTGTAAAAAAATTTTTTTTTTACACTAACATGCTGGTGTTGCCCTATACTTTTCATTTTGACAAGAGGTAAAAGGGGAAAAACGCCCCCCAAAATTTGTAATGCAATTTCTCCCGACTACGGAGATACCCCATGTGTGGGCGCAAAGTGCTCTGGGGGCGCACAACAAGGCCCAGAAGGGAGAGTGCACCATGTACATTTGAGGTGATTTGCACCGGGGTGGCTGATTGTTACAGCGGTTTTGACAAACTCAAAAAAAACAAACAAAAAACAATGTGACCCCATTTCAGAAACTACACCCTTCACGGAATGTAATGAGGGGTGCAGTGAGAATTTACACCCCACTGGTGTCTGACAGATCTTTGGAACAGTGGGCTGTGCAAATTAAAAATGTTGTACAGCCCACTGTTCCAAAGATCGGACAGACACCAGTGGGGGGTAAATGCTCACTGTACCCCTTGTTACGTTCAAGGGGTCTAGTTTCCAAAATGGTATGCCATGTGTTTTTTTTTTTTTTTTTTTGTTTTTTTTTGCTGTCCTGGCACCATAGGGGCTTCCTAAATGCGACACGCCCCCGAGCAAAATTTGCTCTCAAAAAGCCAAATATGACTCTTATGAGCATTGTAGTTCGCCCGTAGTGCACTTCAGGTCAACTTATGGGGTACCTCCATACTCAGAAGAGATGGGGTTCCAAATTTTGGGGGGTATTTTCTGCTAATAACCCTTGCAAAAATGTGAAATTTCGGGGGAAAACACACATTTTAGTGAAATTCTTTTTTATTTTTTTTACATATGCAAAAGTCGTGAAACACCTGTGGGGTATTAAGGCTCACTTTATTCCTTGTTACGTTCCTCAAGGGGTCTAGTTTCCAAAATGGTATGCCATGTGTTTTTTTTTTTTTTTTTTTTGCTGTTCTGGCACCATAGGGGCTTCCTAAATGCAACATGCCCCCCCAAAAACCATTTCAGAAAAACGTACTCTCCAATATCCCCTTGTCGCTCCTTCCCTTCTGAGTCCTCTACTGCGCCTGCCGAACACTTTACATAGACATGAGGTATAAGTATACATTTTCTCCTTTTACCCCTTGCAAAAATTCAAAAATTGGGTCTACAAGAACATGCGAGTGTAAAAAATGAAGATTGTGAATTTTCTCCTTCACTTTGCTGCTATTCGTCTGAAACACCTAAAGGGTTAAAACGCTGACTGAATGTAATTTTGAATACTTTGGGGGTGCAGTTTTTATAATGGGGTCATTTGTGGGGTATTTCTAATATGAAGACCCTCCAAATCCACTTCAAACCTGAACTGGTCCCTGAAAAATAGTGAGTTTGGAAATTTTGTGAAAAATTGGAAAATTGTTGCTGAACTTTGAAGCTCTCTGGTGTCTTCCAAAAGTAAAAACTCGTCAATTTTATGATGCAAACATAAAGTAGACATATTGTATATGTGAATAAAAAAAATGTATTTGGAATATCCATTTTCCTTAAAAGCAGAGAGCTTCAAAGTTAGAAAAATGCAAAATTTTGAAATTTTTCATAAAATTTGGGGATTTTTCACCAAGAAAGGATCAAGTTACCACAACATTTTACCACTATGTTAAAGTAGAATATGTCACGAAAAAACAATCTCGGAATCAGAATGAGAACTAAAAGCATTCCAGAGTTATTAATGTTTAAAGTGACAGTGGTCAGATGTGCAAAAAACACTCTGGTCCTAAGGTGTAAAATGGCTGGGTCCTTAAGGGGTTAATTGCTCTGGCACTACACCAGCTTTATAGCAGCCGTCCCTGGTTCAGAGTGATTCATTATTATTTGTACATGAGAAATATATTGTGATCAATTGCAGAATGAAAAACAAAAGACCATTCAAACTCTAAACAGCTGTAGAGCCAAGTGACCGTGTAGGAAATGAAGAGTTGCTGTTATTTACACTTTAACCTCCAGCTAATGTCCTAGACTTTCACTTTTTTTTTTAAACAAATTATTGAAAATAAAAACCTAAAATATTGCATTGACATAAGTATTCAGACCTTTTACTCAGTATTTAGTTGAGGCTCCTTTGTCAGAGATTACAACCTCTAGTGTTCACACAGTGGAATTTTTGAGTGGAATCCAACTGGAAACAATTCAGCTTGAATTCAGCAAAATATACTACACATTGGGGGAGATTTATCAAAATTTGTGTAGAGGAAAAGTTGACCAGTTGCCTATAGCAACCAATCAGATTGTTTCTTTCATTCTTTTAGGCCTATGAAAGAATCGATCTGGTTGCTATGGTCAACTGGCTAACTTTTCTCTGTACAGGTTTTGATAAATCTCCCCGATAGTTTTGGAGGGGATTCCACTGTCCCATTCACACGACAAAAATTCCGCTGCAGAAATGTAACATTCTGGATTCTGCATAGACATTGAACCTGCCAATAGTCAATGGGACTCTGAATTGCATTTGAAATCTGTGTGTTGAAAGCAAGAAATTCTGCAGAAATTCTGCACAAATTCCATTCACATTCCACACAGAATCCTCAAATCTGCAAAAAATCCGCTGCCAATTTGGTGGAATGGAATCTGATCAGAAGCAGAGAAATTGCACTGTGTGAACATAGCCTGAGCATGATGACACAAGGGTTCATTTGTGTATTATCTGCCATTCTTCTCTGTAGATCCTCTCAAGCTCTGTCTGGTTGGATGGGGCCCATAGTGGAAGCCATTTTTAAATCTCTTCAGAGATCAACATTTTGATCCTACGTTGCAATTTTTTTGATAGGTAAATAAATCACGATTTTGTTTCGCTACCTATGGAGTGTCGCTTTCTTTCATTTAGAATTGAATCATTTTGGGACCCTTAGTCAGAAGCACCCTCCTGGACTAAAAGTCCTTTGCTGTGCCTATCCTGTATGCTTTTTTTACTCAACATTAGGTGGCAACAGAGAGCTGCTTTGCATGTAATTCTATACATACAGCTTTCTATTCCCTGGTTTTCACCCCTAATACCACTCCTGAATGCAGAAGCTGGACTTCAGCTGCAGAAGATACGACCGATTGCTACGGTATCCAAAGTTACTATTCTGTACAAAACAGAGGTAGTACATAATACCGTATTTTTCGCCCTATAGGATGCACCGGCATATAAGACGTACCCAATTTTAAAGGTGCAAAATCTAGAAAAAAAAAAAGATTCTGAACCCAATAGTGATCTTCAACCTGCTCCATCACTGTCGCCGTGTCCCCGACGCTCCGGACGTCTTCTTCCCCGGGTTCCACGCTATACGTCGCCGTCATCACGTCACTACGCACGCCTCTCCTATTGGATGATGGGATGGCGTGCGCAACGATGTGATGACGTCAAAGGAGAGCGCCGGCCATGAAGGGGATCCCGGCACAGAGCAGACACCGAGGAGGCAGGTAATGTCCCTCCCGGTGTCCTGTAAGCTGTTCGGGATGCCACGATTTCACCGTGGCAGTCCCGAACAGCCTGACTGAACAGCTGGGTTAGTGTCACTTTCCCTTCAGACGCGGCGGTCAGCTTTGATCGCCTCGTCTGAAGGGTTAATACAGGCCATCACCGCGATCGGTGATGTCCTGTATTAGCTGCGGGTCCCGGACGTTGATGGCCGCAGGGACCGCCGCGATAGGTGTATATTCACCGTATAAGACGCACCAGTTTTGGGGAAGAAAAAGTGCGTCTTATACGGCGAAAAATACAGGTACATTCCATGAACCCTAAAGGTAAAAAGATAGCTGATATGACTGCACTCCCTCTGCTTTCTCCATTCAAATAAACACAGAGTACAAGTGGTTTTCTTGAAGTAAAAATACTATTTTTTACTTTATTGTACTCTTATATATAGCTATAATATATAGAAGGAATTAGAACATGCAAGTATACCCTTTATGGGCAGTGGATGTTTCAGAATCCCTTATCATTAATATATATATATAACTAAGAACAGAAGCAGACCTCGCTCAATGGTGGCACTGTGTATTCTAAGAATGGGGGTCGAGCGGGTCAGACGCTCTCTTTTTTCACATAGTAGCAAAGTTCAGTAAGAAATCGCTTCACAATAAAACAATGAATGACATTTACCCCTAAACAGCTTCTCTGAGACTAAACCGTCATGTTTGCTTTGGGTCAGTACACAGGTATGCTAGCTAAACACAGCCGTATTGTATTACTGCCACCTTCTTATTGATTTTACATTGCTGAGTTATATTGGGATCATGAGCACAATACATAGGAACAAACTATCAAATATTTATTAAAACATTAATAAACATTTTAAAAACTTTTCTTACAATCCCAATTGATGCAACAATAAAACATAACAAAGAACTTTTATTTATCTATACAGTTTCTCAGCTGGTTATCTTTATCCAGTCTCATCATTTTTGGTCTGTAAGGCTAAGTTTCCACTTGGTTTTTTTTCTGGCAGTTTTTGGATATCGGCCACTGCAGTTTTTGAGCCAAAGCCAGAAGTGTATTCAAAAGGAATAGGACATATAAAGGAAGGACTTACACTTCTCCTCCCTTACGGATCCACTTCTGACTTTGGTTAAAAAACACTGCATTTGCAGTTTTCCAATAACTACCAGAAAGCTTTTTTTTTTTTTTTTTTTTTTTTTTATATATATATATATAAAGTATTCCGGCTTTAGACATCTTATCCCCTATCCAGAGGATAGGCGATAAGATGCCTGATTGCAGGGGTCCCGCCGATGGGACCCCCACATTCTCGTGCAGCTCCGGGCCTTTTGTGCCGGGCGCTGCTCCCGAAACGGAGACATGATGTCACACCACGCCCCCTTGTGACATCATGGGAGCTGCACATTGATCGTGGGGATCCCAGCAGCGGGACCCCTGCAATCAGACATCTTATCCACTTATCCTTTGGATAGGGGATAAGATGTCTAAGGCTGAAATACCTGTTTAACTTTTGTTTTATCGTTTTTGTTTTTTTTACATTTGGGCAAATTCATGTCCGCTGAGACCACATATAGAAACTTGTCTACATCTAAGCTACTTTGCTTTTTATGAAGAAAGTCCACCTCTTTAATAAATGTGGGGATGCGCACAAGACAAACACCCAGGTAAATAGGGGTAAAAAGAACTTGATTTATGCCGACAATGATAAATCTTCGTATCTGTAAGTATCAGATTTTATTTATTGGTCAGTATATGTTTTATTTATTGTTAAGGCACTATCCAGTCTTAAGGTCCCTTTGGATATGAAATCAGATCTTTTTTTTTGCCCTGTAGAATTCCCTTAGTAGTCTTAAATGGGTATTGCAGAGGAAAATAAATGTTTCCATATCAACTGGTGCCAGAAAGTTAAACAGATTTGTAAATTACTTCTATTTAAAAAATCTTAACCCTTCCAGTACTTATCAGCTCATCATTTTTTCCAAAGGGTGTGCAACCAAATATTAAATTAATATGTCCAATTTGCTTTTTTTCCTCCCTTTTTTGGTTTAGTTCCAATACACACAAAGGGAATAAACGTGTATAGCAAAACATGTGTTACTGCAATCCTTTTCTGTGAGAAATACTTCATTTTCTTGAAACATTTCAGGGGTGTCCACATTTACGGCCATGACTGTATAACTGATCTGAACCCACTGATTTAGGTGTCTGAATCCCTAATGCATATGCTGAAATCCTGACTCTTGCCCTTATGCAGCTTGCAAAACTACAACTCCTAGCATGCCCAGACAGCCAAAGGCTGTCTGGGCATGCTAGGAGTTGTAGATTTGCAACAACCAGACACACACTGTTTGAAAAACAGTAAGCAGCAGAGTAAAAGCGGACCAGTTGCCAATAGCAACCAATCAGATCGCTTTTATTTTTCCCAGAACTCTTTAAAAAGGAAAGAAGCAATCTGGTTGCTATGGACAACTGCACCACTGTTCCTCTACACAGGTTTTGATAAATCTTCCCCTTTGTTCCCATAAAAGATAGGCCGCTGTCAGACTTCTCTAATTATTTCCCTAGTGAAAACACACACATGTACACATCATGCATGTGGTCCGAATGTGTAAACCTGGACATATGAATGAAACTGAAAAGAATGAGAACAACATGGCTGCCTTCTTCCAAAAAACAGTGCCTCACATGTCCGCAGGCTGTGTGTGGTATTGCATAAGGTTTTTATGAATGGGTGATCTTAATGGATATACTTCAGAAGAGAGTTACAAATACTCATATGTCCAGCAATGCAGTTGTACCTGGCATTCAATTTGGTGCCACATAGGCTGAAATAGGACATAGTACCAGACCTATAGACAGTGTAGTTGCCCGCTGGCATTGCAGGCAAACTTCATGATCTGGTGTAACCATGCCAGTTGGTGACTATACCAGATTGCTGGACATATGTGATTGTGGCCTTATAGGCCCAAAGCCTGTGTTGTAAAACTGCCTTGTTCAAAATGCAACAATGTCTACTTTCCACCTGTCTTGCACACTAGCAGTTTTGTACATTTATATTTCTGGTGAATTTAATTCCACACAACATTTATGACCTAATAAAATTGGAATTGACAGAGGGTCATCGGAACCTGGCAGATCTATAACTGGTAAAATTTTTATTTCTAACTGGTAAATCCTTATTCAAATTAATTGATAATTCATTGTATTTTTCATATTGTCTTACTACATTCGGCAACCGTCCCCCAAACAACAAAATGTACTGTTGGTTTTTTAAACATCCAGAAAATGAACAATAAGTGCAAGTACAGAAACTCTCCGATCCTTATTTTTTCTTTCTCATGTCAAGTGCTAGATGCCGACCCTTCCTTCCTTACCCTTCTGAGGCCTGGCATTTTTTTTTTGCACTCTTGGTAACATCTCCACCCCATAGGTCATTAAACTCTCAGCTGTTGACTATTGTTCTGAGGTTATTGTCCTGACTGATCAGGATTTTACTTTGATTTACTTGACAGCTCTCGGTCACAGCAGACACAATAGCCAGTCTTTCTACTACTATAAAATGATGAGTGACAATAGTATGGGTGGTCTTATACTGCAGCCTGGATTGTCCCACCCCACAGGCTTTTCTCCCAGCCTACAATTGAATGCCTGTATTTCATATTGTGGTTATGCTTATTAGAAAAACAATATGTGAATGTCTGCTATTAAATCTGTAACCGAACTCTGCTCCATTTACAATTCCACCAGTGAACTAGGTGTGTTACCAGTGTTGTGGTTACCGCCATACTCTTTGTTGACTAGAACAACTATGACCAGCACACTAAATACACAGCACATGCCTTTTTCGTATCTGATGTCCAGAAAGTTTTAGTAAAACCTCTGTCTAGACTTTGAGGGGAACATCTCATTAGTTTTACCGCCTCTTTTTTTTTTGTGTTTTAAATAGTTGCACAATTTTGCAAAATGAGTGAAAAATCACAAAACTTTGGCACAACTGATTTAGACTCAAGAAAGCAACTTTAGGGTGTGTTCACACGTGTGTATTTTTGCTGCAGATTTTGCGGCCCATTGAAATCAACGAGCATCAAAATCTGCTGAAACAAATCTGTAGCAGATCTTCAGCAGAAAATACGCACGTGTGAATGCACCCTAAATGTAGCGGGGCGTGGTTAGCTTTTTGCAGTGGTCAAAGAATTATCAACCGTAACCTTGCAATTTTTTACGCAAACAACCAAATTCTTACTCAATCTAACGCCAGTTACACTTAGAAACTTACAACAACTAGAGAAAGATAGCTTCACATCCACCATTCGTATTTTGATCTACTTGCTTCTCAGCATAATTTTAAAAAACTAACAGGTTGTTAGGATACATTTTGATCAAAAAGTACAAGCCCACTCGCCACGTCAAGGCCACCATGTCAGAGTGGGTTCCTAACCCAACACTGGCGTAGCGCCAGGCGGTGACCACCATTCCCACAGGGGGAACGACCCAGTGGCCAGGCAGCCCCATTGCTGCCCAACCAAGCCCCAGGCTTTGGGCCGCACCAACCCACATACAAAGCATCACAGAAACAATGGCCGCCACAGAGAACCACACCAGTGTGAACATTTACCATGTGCTCCCTACCAGAGGGCTGGGAGAATGGAAGGAGGAAACCATATGCAGTCTCCTGCTAATTAAAAACGCCTGGGCCGAATGGGTGGAGTGCTGGAAGAAGGGAGAGACTACAAATGTACAACACAAATAGAGACAACTCTATAGGTGGCCTTGACGTGGTGAGTGGGCTTGTACTTTTTGATATAAATGTATACTAACAACCTGTTAGTGTTTGCATTTATGCTGAGAAGCAAGTAGATCAAAATACAAATTGTGGCTGTGCGGCTGTGTTTCTTTTTCTAAATTTTAGTTTTACACTTAGAAACTTATCTACCTCTAGGCTATTTTGCTATTTATGAAGAATGCACACGTCTATGATAAATGTGGTGCCCTGTAGGATTCTCTAAGGCAATGTTCACACCTCAGAATTTCCGTGCGGAATTCTGCATGGAGATTCCAAGCAGCAGAGTTAAATTCAACTGAATTCTGCTTCGCAGTGCACACGGTGGGATTACAGTGCCAGATGTTTCTGGCACGGAAATTCTGATTTCAGTGTCCACTGAAAGAATTTACCTGTGGACTCCGCACAGAATGCATAGCTGTCTATGAGATAGGAATAGCCACACTGGAATGCACTAAGTGTGAACAAATCTTTAGCATCCAGATCCCACAAAAAACTAAACTGTTATATGTTATTCAGTACCTAATTCTGATTATGTACATGTCATTTTTATGTATCTATTACCCATATTTCACCGTGGGGAAATTGCGGCATCCCAAACAGCTGAGAGGACAGCGGGAGGGTGTTTACCTTCCTACTCAGTGTCCGATCGGTCTTCTATTGCTCCAAGCCTAAAAGATTGCATGTTATAGCCCCATATGGAGGCTAAAAAAAATTTTACAAATAAAAAATAAAAAAAAGAATAGTTAATAAATGGGAATAAGCCCCTCCCCCTATTTCCCATTTTTTTTTTATAATCATATGTGGTACCGCCGCTTGCGTAAATTTCTGAACTATTAAATATAACATTAATTAAACCACACTGTCACTGGCGTACACGTAAAAAAAATTCCAAAGTCCAAAATTGCGTATTCTTGGTCTCTTTGTATACCCTAAAAATATTTACAAAAAGCAGTCAAAAAGTCCTATCAAAACCAAAATGGTACCGGCAATACCTTAAGATCAGGGTGCAAAAAAAGGAGCCCTCATACAACCCTGTATATGGAAAAATAAAAAGTTATAGGGGTCGGAATATGACAATTTTGCACATACTAATTTTGGTGCATGTAGTTGCACATTTTTTAAAGTAAAAATAAAAAACTATATAAATTAGGTATAATTGTAACCGTATGGACCTACAGAATAAATGTATGGTGTCCTTTTTACCGAAAGGTGCACTGCGTAAAATCGGAAGCCCCGAAAATTTACAAAATGGCGTTTTTTTTCCAATTTTGCCCCACAAATATTTTTTATGGTTTTGCCATAAATTTTGTGGTGAAATGACGTCATTACAAAGTACAATTGGTGCAAAAAACAAGCCCTCATATGGGTCTGTAGGTGCAAAATTGAAAGTGTTCTGATTTTTAGAAGGTGAGGTGGAAAATATGAAACTGCAAAAATGAAAAAAAACTGTGGTCCGAAGGGGGTTAAAGGTGTTGTCCAGGATTAGAAAAAAAAATTGTTCATTTCTTATAAAAACAGCACCACCATTGTCCTCAGTTTGTGTGTGGCATTGCATTTTAGATCCATTGAAATGAATGTAGCTGTGTTGTAATATCACACACAACCTGTAGACAGGTGTGGTGCTGTTTTTGGAAGAAAGCAGCTGTGTGTTTTTTTTTTTTTTTTTTCCTTTTTTTTTTTATTCTGGATAACCGCTTTAAGATAGTAGTGGACATTCAAATGAATGGCAGTCAATATAAGCCTCTATTAGCTCTATTTGCTGCTTAGAGTTGCAGACACCATTGGATATCTGTTAAGATATAATTAAAGCAAATTGTACCTTTTCTGGAGCTGATGGTTGCTGTCAAACGTATAAAATCGCCTTTTGAAGTACATATCTAGCCAAAAGTGGTAAAAATAAAAACTGAGGAGTCCTCGGTGCCAAGTGCCACAGCCTGGCATGTCTCCTGCTTGCTCTCGCCTCCCAGCCACTGCTTGATTAATGTACAGAGTCAAGGACGGGCTGGCAGGTGAAAGCAAGTAAAGAAGTGTGCCAGGTTGTGGCACTTAAACAACTAAGCCCCACCTCTTTGACATTTTGGCTGAGAAATAAATGGCAATTTTATAAGTTTTCCTACAGGTAATTATGCTTTTATACCCTATGGCCGGGTTCACACGGCAGAATTTCTGCACTGAATTCTGCATGAATTTATGGCCAACTCACTTCAATGAAATTCCACTCTGTAAATGGGAATTCCATGCAGAAAATCTTGTGTGTTGCAGCTATCTAAGGCTATGTTCACACTGCCGTCATGACACTGTAGTGTGACAGCTGTCAGGGGAGCCGTGGAGAATAGCGGTAGAAAAAAAAACACTGCTTACACCATCTTTTTTTTTTTTTTCCGCTATTCATAACAGTGCCCGGCGGCCCCCATAATAGTAAATGGGTGCCACCAGGACCAGTTGCTCCCCATCATGAGAATGGCCATTTAAGTCAGAAAAAAAAAAAAAGGCTTTGAAGAACAACAGCAGTGTGAAGGGGCCTAGAAGGGGAAGATTTATCAAAACCTAGGGAAAGGAGAAGTTGCCCATAGCAACCAATCAGATTTCTTCTTTGATTTTGCAGGGGCCTTGTTAAAAATGAAAGAAGCAATCTGATTGGTTGCTATGGGCAACTTTTCCTCTGCACAGGTTTTGATAAATCTCCCCCAAAGTGTCTGCAGCTCTTAGCAGCGAATAGAGCTGACAGAACCCCTTTAAGGGCACCTGTTGTTTGAAACCTATTTTTTAAATGTATTTATTTATTTTATCTCTGGAATACCCCTTTAACAATCACAGATATTTACTGAATGTTCCATGTTATTTATGGACAGAAGCACATAACTACTCTGTGTGGCGAGGCTCTATGGCCTCAGTAAGGTGTTCAGCCTTATTCTATACTACTGCATGGTGCCTTCTCGGTTTCTGGTGTCATGTTGCATCTCCTGGTTTCACGTTGCTTATTGGAATGAGATTCCTGTGGAAAAAATGCTTGATTTCACACAGGAATGAAGGAGGACTCTACTGCAGGGATAGAGGATTGTGGTGCTGGGCAGATAACCTTTCACATATACGGTATTTATTAAACGTGTGACGGCCTATTCATCCACTTTCAAGGGATATAGTAGATTTTAGTTAATAATTTACAGGTGCTCTGTATCCTTTAAGTTCATACAGTATAATCAGTTTTCATCCATCAGTGGGATCATGTATGAAAATAGACCATACATGACACAATAGCAACAAACAAGATCTCATTGAAATTATTGCGTTCCATCATATATTGCTCTTTACTAATCATGAATCTTTCACGCACCTTCACACCCTTAGCTTTTAGATGCTTGTAAAACAATGTTTTTCAAGTGGTGTTCCAAAGAGGCAACTGTGTTAACCCTTTTCATATTTGCATAACTTGCTGTAATTTTTTTTCAGCATTCGACATTGAGTGCACTCAAATATTGCACCAGTAAGTGGACACTTTGCATGTTCTCTAAAATATAAAATACTTTATTAAAAATCACTTTTTTAATAAGCAACAAAAAGACTTCACCATAATATATAGTTGCTTGAAATAGAAATATAAAAAAAATGTTTGAAATGTAATGAGAACAATTATCAACTTATGAGTTTCTGTAGCAAAAATTTCTGCAGTGCAAATTCAAACTCCAGTGGAAATAAATTTTTTTGATGGAATCAGCCCGGATATGCATTGCCATTAATGGAATCAGGCGGGGCCTGCTGTGCACAGAATGCCTGGCTGGAAAATTTTCAGGCGAGCATTCAAATAAGCAACATAATCCTCATACTTGTAAGATAATGTTGTGCAAACAGTGTATAGCTGAAAAATTTCTGCAAATTTCACATTTAAACCATAAACTAGTTTTCCAATTTTTTTATTTTTTTTTTATCCCCACAGGGATAAAAAAAAAAAAATATATATATATATATATATATATATATATATATATATATATATATATCTCTATACTAGCCCCTAAAAATGCCCACTTGAAGTGCTGCAATGGCATTCCGTACCCTGATAGTGTGGCACTGCAGCCAATCTCTGACCACATGCCTTACATGCAGGAGGAGATTGCTGATACCAATATACAATGTATGCAACATCTTTGTACCAATAGCATTATACTTTCATCCTATTTTTTTTTTTTTTTTTTATCCTGGTCCCAGCCTGTAAGGTATTAAAAAAAAAAAAAAAAAAAAATTTCAAGAAAATTACTTATAGAGCCATTAATCATAATTATTTTGTGCATATTGCAATATTAGAAAGCTAACACTAGAGGTCAGGAGTCACATAAAAAAATGCAATGCCTGTTGTTTTTGTAAAATGTTAGGCAATGCTGCCCCCTAATGTTTTCATTGGTGTACTGCTCAACCAACGGTAAGAATTAGTGGGGTTTTTTTTCATTGCATTTCTTGATAGGAACAATTACTATAATTTACTGATAGGTTCTCTAAACTGAGCTTGTATAGTACCAGAATCATAATTCGAGGAGAAATCATAGTTTTAAAAAGCCGCTGGGACCCCCAGACCCCCCCCCCCTTTTCCAAATACTGACTTTTTTTTATTTGTGTCCCTATGGGGGACATAAAAATGAATAGCTTTCACTTGATTGCTATTAGTGATCCACTTGTACTGCCTGCTAGACTGCAGACTATACAAGTGCAGCAGCAGGTGAGGAGCTGTTTTTTTTTTTTGGTTTTTTTTTTTAAACAAGTGCACTCAAGCATAAAACTTTTCCAAATTCACATAAAAAAACTTTTACTTATATGTAATCCCAATCTACCTAGACAAGTAATAGATATTAAAATTACACCTTTTTTAATGGTTTGAAGTTCCTCATAGTCCCTGATACCTTTGCTTTGCCTTTTGTTGTTGCTTTCTACCCTAACTTACCATTAAGTTTACTTATTTTCAGACTTTTTGCTCATATAGAGGAGGAGGAGGAAAAAGGCCAGCAATAGAGAGAAAGAGGAGAGAAAAAAATTGCACAGCTTTCACTCTACTCTAGCATTCACTGCCGCCATCTTAAAGGAAAACTGTCAGATATTTTCTCCTGCACTATCCACAGGTACTGATGGATAGTGCGGGAGACGCTGATTAAAACGAGCCCTACCTTACCCGGATCCGCCCAGCCGTTTGCCCGCAATTGTAGTTTTAATCTGTGTATATCTTGCTGTAACTGGCACGGGCGGGGCTTCTGCGGGTTAACTGGCACTGACATCAGCGCCGCTTACGAATATTCATCCCCCTCCCTCCAGCTCTCCCTCTCTTCGCCGCTCTTAACTGGAGGGAGGGGGGATGAATATTCATAAGCGGCGCTGACGTCAGTGCCAGTTAACCTGCAGAAGCCCCGCCCGTGCCAATTACAGCAAGATATACACATAGAATAAAACTACAATTGCGGGCAAATAGCCGGGCGGATCCGGGTAAGGTAGGGCTAGTTTTAATCAGCGTCTCCCGCACTATCCATCAGTAGTGTGGATAGTGCAGGAGAAAATATCTGAAAGTTTTCCTTTAATTCATCAGAGCCCTGGAATAGCGCTGCGAGTGCTCAAATGAGTTTCATTGAGCCCCGCAACTGCTTTGTATGCCATGATCAGTATTGATCGTGGCATAAATAGGGTTAATGGTGGGCATCAGTGGCCAGGTCCCAGCTGCTGATAGCGCCCTATAAAAAGCACCCTGATGTGAAAATTACCTGGCGGGCATCTGACATCACTTGCCTAAACCACGAATATCGGGATGGTCCATAGTGCTTGATAGATTTCTTGCTGCTACCAGACGCCTCAAATTATGGCTTATCTCTGTGAAACAAAAGGACTGTGCTTGCCTTATCTTATATTCTGCCCCCTGGGGGTGGGGGTACCCCTGTACACATTACATGGTAAGCCAGTCCAGTCTACATTTATCTCGTGTATCGCCACCTTACACAGACTGATTCTCCATTCTATTCCAATTGCATACATATGAATAGTGTATATGGACAGAGGTTCTTATAGTGATACAACCCCTTTTTTATAACATTAAGATTGGTATTGCTGTCTATAATACAAAAAATTACATACAGGACTGCAGAAAATGTCCCAAAGCAGTACAAAGAGTGTAGGCCTAGAAATAACCTACTACTGTACTGCACAGGGAATAAAGAGCCGCAAACCCCTCCACAAGGCTGATAACACCTCAAACCCCTTCTCATTTAGTTATGTACAGATGGTGCTTGGTCAGGAATTTTCATGTAATAAACACTTACCAAGGATATGCCGTTCTCCAGACAGGTCCCTTCAGCCGTCTGCACAATGATACACTGCCTTATATGTTGTACGCTGTGTACAGCTTTCAATGCATAAAGTCACTATAGAATTTCAGGGTCATCTTAGGTTGGCTGTCTGCTACATTACGTTACCTACAGGAGCATCATTAAAGGCAGGATAGACATCAGAGACATATAACAGGTTAGAGATTATGCAGTTTATACTCTTACTGTAAGCCAAATCATTTGGACTTGTTTGGAAATCCTAAGGGTGTATTCAAGGTAAATGTCTTTGAAATGTAAATGTTCTCATTAATTATTAGCCCAGTATTGCACCTTAAGATGCCTCACCTCTGCCATAGGAAGGTGTTCGCTCTGTACTATTGACGTAAGAAGGAAGCCTGCTAATGGATGTAGACACAATTATTGGACGCAGTCATGACCTGTTTTCTGGGGAGGTACAAGGACAGAAGTGCCTCAATAGTTGCCTGGGGTAGAATGGACTCATTTTAATATGTTTAAAAAGAATGGGGGAGATTTATCAAAACCTGTCCAGAGGAAAAGTCACTGAGTTGCCCATAGCAACCAGAATTGTAGTTTTGCAACATCTGGAGGTCCACAAGTTGAAGACCACTGTTATAGAGTATAGGGACATGCTTTACTGTCTGCCATACAAGAAACTGTAAAGATGGATAGATGATGGATAGATATGAGATAGGTACATCCATACATATTAGATATGAGATAGATAAATAGATAGATATGAGATAGGTACATCCATACATATTAGATATGAGATAGATAAATAGATATATATGAGATAGGTACATCCATACATATTAGATAGATGATATATTGATAGATATGAGATAGGTACATCCATACATATTAGATAGATATGAGATAGGTACATCCATACATATTAGATAGATAGATAGATGATATATTGATAGATATGAGATGGGTACATCCATACATATAAGATAGATATGAGATAGATAAATAGATATGAGATAGGTACATCCATACATATTAGATAGATAGATAGATAGATGATATATTGATAGATATGAGATAGGTACATCCATACATATTGGATAGATATGAGATAGGTACATCCATACATATTAGATAGATAGATAGATGATATATTGATAGATATGAGATAGGTACATCCATACATATTAGATAGATAAATAGATGATATATTGATAGATAGATACAGACAAAGAATAAGTCAGCCAGCACTTTAGTTGATACCAAACTATTATATGGACCTGGCCTACAGGTGCACGCTACTAGGCTAGATATACAGCAACAGAAGAATGCAGCAGCACACTGCCAGCACAAAGATATAGGTGAAAAATGAATATGCAGTTAAAACATGGAGAGCTATACAGCTATGGTGTAATAGATGCAAATGTGAAACTATGAAATAGTGAGGCACTTAGCTCGCAAATTTGTCTCCGCCGGCGGTCAAATAGCTTGGACCGTCCCACCGCGATAAGGTGGCCTCCTTGGGACGGACCCTACACTGTGAATATGCCTCTGTGTGAACAGTTCAGTAAGCATGGCAGGGTCTGGAACATCCAAGACACCTTATATACACACCTGATAGAGGTGGGTGGGGTGCAAGGCCAACATGGAGGTAGCCACTCCCCCAGTGGCTACCTCCATGTTGGCCTTGCACCCCACCCACCTCTATCAGGTGTGTATATAAGGTGTCTTGGATGTTCCAGACCCTGCCATGCTTACTGAACTGTTCACACAGAGGCATATTCACAGTGTAGGGTCCGTCCCAAGGAGGCCACCTCATCGGGGTGGGACGGTCCAAGCTATTTGACCGCCGGCGGAGACAAATTTGCGAGCTAAGTGCCTCACTATTTCATAGTTTCACATTTGCATCTATTACACCATAGCTGTATAGCTCTCCATGTTTTAACTGCATATTCATGTTTCACCTATATCTTTGTGCTGTCAGTGTGCTGCTGCATTCTTCTGTTGCTTGATAGATAGATAGATATGAGATAGGTACATCCATACATATTAGAGATAGATAGATAAATAGATGATATATTGATAGATGGATATGAGATAGGTACATTCATACATATTAGATAGATATCGAACTATAATACAACCAACCTGTAAGGATAAGTACAGGGTATTTTTCTCTTTATGAAAATGATACTGTTTGATTTGTGTTGTGTTTTTATTTTTATTTTTTTTGTTTGGTTGGTCTTTTGGAGACACATTTTTTAGTTTATTCATTATTTTAAGCTTTAATAAACAGTACAAAACAAGGGTTGGTATGAACAAAAACAGAAATGGGGGAAAAAAATGTAAAAAATAATAGGGAAAATTAGATCTCATACTTACATAATTGGCAAACCTTGTATTAAATTAGCATACAAATAGATTTACCTGTTTGTTTTTTATGTTTATTATTTGCAAATAATCTAAGGCTTTCTTCAATCTTGTTTCAGCCATGCGTCTGAGGTGTATGTCAGGAGTATTTAGCCATGCAGTAACAGACATTTGACCATGATCCTTAATAAGGGTGTAGCTTGTGTGGTATAGGTATGCTTAGGGGTATACCACCCAACAAAGGCCAAACGGATACTCTTCAGGCTTCTGTGCAGACGATAGAGAACTATGACTACATATAACATCTGTGCCCCTTCTTTCTCCAGCAAATATGCTAATATGTTCACCAAGGGCATCCATACCAGGGGTCAAGTCCTGGGAAAAAAGTTTGGGAAGTCACCTAAGATTTCCACTCAATAGCTGGTCCTGCAGGACTCCTGCTAATGGGAACAGTGGGGGAGATTTATCAAAACCTGTGCAAAGGAAAAGTTGCTAAGTTGCCCATAGCAACCAATCAGATTGCTTCTTTAATTTTGCAGAGGCCTTGTTAAAAATGAAAGAAGCGATCTGATTGGTTGCTATGGGCAAATGGGCAACTTTTCCTCTAGACAGGTTTTGATAAATCTCCCCCAGTGTTCCTGCTGTGGAAATAGTTCAGGGACACTCTGGTTCACACATAGAGGCAGAGCATACAGCTGCTATGGGTCCCTTAGAGATAGGGAGCCCAACTTAATTTACCTCATGATTCTTGGCAATAAGAAACTGTGCAGAATCTGCGTTGTTAGCAAGAAAGAACATGGGAGACATTTATCATTGCTTTAAGAGCTGTTTTGTTTTTGTTAGTTTTTTTGCGACTTTTCAAATAGACATTCTTCACAATGTTGACTTGCAGTACACCATTATCCTCTCCACTATGCAGTGGTCATGTAATTTATCAACTGCAACTTTAAAAAAAAGTCACAGATTTTTGTGCAAACACTTTCTAAGGGTGCGTTCACACGGAGTAAATGAAGAGTAATTCATGCCGAAAAATTTACGGGCGGAAAAAATAATTTTATTTCCGTGTGAAATTCACGGGAAATTTTGGGCACAATTCGTGCCCAATTTGCGTGGAAGTGCGTGCGGAAATTGGGGAGAAAGAAGTGAAGGGTTTTTTCAGCCATTTCCGTGCCATTGACTTCAATTGATTTCTGCTAGCGGATTCCGCTTGAAGAATGAACATGCTCTTTCTTCAAGCGGAACGGAATTCAACATCTGAATTCCGCTAGCAGAATTTCCGCAGTGTGAACAGGACAGCGGAAATAATATTGAAGTCAATGGGCAGAGGAGATGTGCATTAATTTAGAGCGGAGAATTCAAGAGGAATTACTCGAGTAAATTCCGCTGGAATTACTCCGTGTGAACGCACCCTAAAAGTTGCAAAAATACACCAGCCCAGACCTAGCTTAACTTTTTGGTGTGCAGGGGTGTGGAAATCATATCGCCTGATGCCCTGGACATGCAGTTCTGGGCGCCGGGCAGCCCTGCTTGGGTCCCGCAACAATAGCCACCGCCGAGGTGCTGAGCCCCTGAGCCTGCTGGAGCGCACCAGGGGACAGAGGACAGGTAATGCATAGCAGGGGATCAGAGAGAGGAGAGAAGAGGAGGGGGGTTTGGTGAATGAATGAGTGAATAATGTGACACACGGGGTGATAAAGGGGAGGAGGGGCTGAAATGTAATGGCACATGGGGCATCCGAGGGGGGTATGTAATTGCACAGGGGGCATCAGAGAGGGGGGGGGATATAATGGCACAGGAGGCATCAAAGGGGGGGGTTATAATGGCAAAGGGGGGAATATAATGGCACAGTGGCATCAAAGGGGGGGAATATAATGGCACAGGGGGCATTAGAGGGGGAAATATAATGGCACAGGGGGGGATCAGAGGGGGAGGGATATAATGGCACAGGGGGCATCAGTGGGGGAGGTATATAATGGCACAGGGAGCATCAGAGGGGGGAAATGATACGGGGGAATGATATGACACAGGAGAGGATCAAGGGGGGAAAGATAAAGGGGTGATTAAATGGCACGGGGGCGTAGCAGCCACATTTCTAATGCTGATACTGGTATTATGTTGTGCATTGTCGACACGCAACGCTATATGTACAATTTGCTGTATAGTAAGGAATGTGTGACCAAACTATGCATATCTAAAAAGGGTGTTGCCATGAAAAGTTTGATAAGCTCTGCCTTAGGGGGTACAGTGGGGATAAAAAGTTTGGGCACCCCAAGTAAAAAAAAATTGTATTAATGTGCATAAAGAAGCCAAGGAAAGATGGAAAAATCTCCAAATGGCATCAAATTACAGATTAGACATTCTTAGAATATGTCAACAAAAGTTAGATTTTATTTCCATCATTTACACTTTCAAAATAACAGAAAACAAAAAAATGGGGTCTGCAAAAGTTTGGGCACCCTGCAGAATTTATAGCATGCACTGCCCCCATTGCAAAGCTGAGACCTGCCAGTGTCATGTATTGTTCTCAATCATAATCTGGGAAGACCAAGTGATGTCAATCTCAAAGGTTTTAAATGCTCAGACTCATCTGACCTTGCCCCAACAATCAGCACCATGGGTTCTTCTAAGCAGTTGTCTAGAAATCTGAAAATAGTTGACGCTCACAGAGCTGGAGAAGGCTATAAGAAGATAGCAAAACGTTTTCAGATGTCAATATCCTCTGTTTGCAATGTAATTAAGAAATGGCAGTCATCAGGAACAGTGGAAGGTAAAGCAAGATCTGGAAGACCAAGTAAAATATCAGACAGAACCGCTCGCAGGATTGTGAGAAAAACTATTCAAAACCCACGTTTGACTGCACAATTACTCCAGAAAGATCTGGCAGACACTGGAGTTGTGGTACACTATTCCACTATAAAGAGATACTTGCACAAATATGGTCTTCATGGAAGAGTCATCAGAAGAAAACCTCTTCTACGTCCTCACCACATAAATCAGCGTTTGAACTTTGCAAATGAACATATAGACAAGCCTGATGCATTTTGGAAACAAGTTCTGTGGACCGATGAGGTTAAAATTTAACTTTTTGACCGGAATGAGCAAAGATAAGTTTGGAGAAGAAGGAGAACAGAATTTAATGAAAAGAACATCTGTCCAACTGTTAAGCATGGGGGTGGATCAATCGTGCTTTGGGGTTGTATTTCAGCCAGTGGTACAAATGGATAATGATCCTAAACACACACCTCGAAATCCACGGGGGATTACATCAAGAGGCATAAACTGAAGGTTTTGCCATGGCCTTCACAATCTCCTAACCTCAACATAATTGAAAATCTATGGATAGACCTTAAAAGAACAGTGTGTGACAGGCAGCCCAGAAATCTCAAAGAACTAGAAGACTTCTGTAAGGAAGAATGGGCAAAGATACCTCAAACAAGAATTGAAAGACTCTTGGCTGGCTACAAAAAGCGTTTACAAGCTGTGATACTTCCCAAAGGGGCCAGTACAAGATATTAACTCTGCAGGGTGCCCAAACTTTTGCAGACGCCATTTTTTTGTTTTCTGTCATTTTGAAAGTGTAAATGATGGAAATAAAATCTAACTTTTGTTGACATATTATAAGAATGTCTAATCTGTAATTTGATGCCTTTTGGAGATTTTTCCATCTTTCCTTGGCTTCCTTATGCACATTAATACAATTTTTTACCTGGGGTGCCCAAACTTTTGATCCCCACTGTATAATTGTTTAAATGAGAGCCCTACCTGCCTACCTGATGGGGTCATATCAGGGGTGTGGAAATTTAATAGAAAACTACTTGTTCACAGGACTAAAACAGAGCAAAATCTACTCGTCCCTCATGACGATCAACTTGTCCGGACCAATTTTTGCTTTTACACTCTAATTTTTTCCTCCCATCCCTATAATAGCCATAATTACCTACTATAATGATACCTTTTAATTTTTCAATAACATATTCTCCGAACCAAAAGATATTTGTGTGTGTGTGTGTGTGTGTGTGTGTGTATATATATATATGTGTGTGTGTGTATGTGTGTGTGTGTGTATATATATATATATATATATATATATATATATATATTATAAATAAAATCGGTGAAGTGAAATTGAAATAGTAAAAGATAATTTAGCAAATTTGGTGGTTTCCTTTTCTGCACCGTTTACCTTGTGGTTGAGCTAACATGTTGTTTTGTTTGGCCTGATTACAGCAATACCAGATTTGTATTGTTTCCGTCATGTTTTCCAAATTGGAAAAAAAAATCAGAACTTTTTCAATCATTATCATTTTGGTATTCATCTGACTTTTTAATCACTTTTTTACATTTTTTTTCTGGGATATTATAAAAATTGCAGTTCTGTTTTTTTGGTATTTTTTTTACATTTACGTAATTTACTGTATGGGATACATAATGTTAAATTTTAATAGTTCATACAATATCGCACGCAGCGATACTAAATGTTTATTTTTATTATGTTTACATGTTTTTATAGAGGAAAATGGGGTGATTTGAAATTTTAACATGGAAGGGATTAATGTGTCTTTTAAACTTTTATTAAAACTTTTTTTTTCTTACACTTTATTAGACTTATAGGAGGAATCATTAGATTTCTCATACAGATCAATAGAGTTCTATTGAACCCCAATGAACTGTGTGCTCTGAGATCCATTGATAGAGCCTAGTCCAGCCAGGCTCTATCAATGACAGAGCCACAGACAGCAAGGAAGCAGAGGTAAACCCTCCTGCTACCTCTATAGTGGATCTCCTCCCCGCGATCACGCTGTGGAGGGGGGGTGATCCACTCCACTAGTCCACCAGGGAGCATTCACATGTCCCTTTAGACACCGCTGTCAGCTTTGATAGTGGCCATCTAAAGGGTTAATAGCCATGAAGAGTATGGAGCGGGCAGGAGTCCGGAGCCCGCTCCATACAGACTGCTGAGCGCCTCTGTGCTTGTCAGGTCCGGCCCTACTTGCACCCAGAACTGTATGTCCCGGACGTCAGGCGATAGGAATTCCACATCCCTGCATATCTATCTTGGGGGACATATCAATCTGGGACATTATTTACCTACTGGGGAGCCCTACCTGCCTACCAACTGGGGAAACATACATATCTGGGGCTCTATTTACATACTGGGGAGTCCTACCTGCCTGTCTACCTGCTGAGAGGACGTA
Organism: Hyla sarda; assembly: GCF_029499605.1. Classification (NCBI taxonomy): domain Eukaryota; kingdom Metazoa; phylum Chordata; class Amphibia; order Anura; family Hylidae; genus Hyla; species Hyla sarda. Next base: position 110,341,376 of record NC_079189.1, on the reverse strand, counting down.
CCTACCTGATAAAGGGACATACCAACCTAAAGGGGCGACTACTTACTTATCAGGGGCCCTATCCACCTAATGAGGGGACATACTGGTCTGTCTATTAAGTTTCTATTAATAAAGACCTTATTTACATACTATTTTGGCTGAAATTATTATTTTATGTACCAAGACAAGTGTATGGTTATCAGAGACAAGTAGATTGTGCTCCATTTTAGTCTCTTGGATAAGTATATATTTTTTCTACATCCCTAGTGTGTGTAGAAAAGTCGTGTGTAAAAATTTTATGCACAGCAGGATAAAAAAAAGTTGCAAAATTTTGCACAACAAATCGGAGAAATTTCAAGAAATGTGTATCTGCACAAAATTGATCGAATTCCCTGCATCCATTTAACCCCTTAACGACAATGGATGTAAATGTACGTCATGGTGATGTGGTACTTAACGCACCATGACGTACATTTACGCGCCGACATGATCGCGAGCACCGGAGCGGTGCTCGCGTCATGCCCGGCAGGTCCCGGCTGCTATCTGCAGCCAGGGACCCGCCGGTAATGGCCAACATCCACGATCACGTGGATGTCCGCCATTAACCCCTCCGATGCCATGATCAATACAGATTGCGGCATTGCGGTACTTCGAATGGATGATCGGATCGCCCGCAGCGCTGCCGCGGGGATCCGATCATCCAGAATGGCGGCCGGAGTTCCCCTCACCTGGCTCCAGCCGTCTCCCGGGGTCTTCTGCTCTGGTCTGAGATCGAGCAGACCAGAGCAGAAGATCACCAATAATACTGAGCAGTGCTGTGTCCTATACATGGCACTGCACAGTATTAGCAAGCAACTGATTGCAATGAATAGTCCCCTATGGGGACATAAAGTGTTTAAAAAAAAAAGTAAAAAATGTGAAAAATCCCCTCCCCCAATAAAAAAGTAAAACGTCCGTTTTTCCCATTTTACCCCGAAAAAGCGTTAAAAAAAATAATTAATACACATATTTGGTATCACCGCATGCGTAAAAGTCTGAACTATTAAAATAAATTGTTAATCGTCCCGTACGGTGAACGGCGTAAACGTAAAAAATAAAAAAAAGTCCAAAATTGCTGCTTTTTTGTCACATTTTATTCCAAAAAAAATGAATACAAAATTTATAAAAAGTAAAACCTAAGCAAAAGTGATACTATAAAAACTACAGATCATGGCGCAAAAAATGAGCCCTCATATTGCCCCATATACAGAAAAATTAGAAAGTTATAGGTAGTCAAAATAGGGCAATTTCAAACATACTAATTTTGTTAAAATGGTTTGAGATT